>NC_045435.1:120382945-120416640 GCF_002776525.5 Piliocolobus tephrosceles | reverse complement strand
AGTAGCTGGAACTACAGGCGCCCCCCACTATGCTCGGCTAATTTTTTTTTTTTTTTTTTTTTTTTTTTGTATTTTTAGTAGAGACGGAGTTTCACCGTGTTAGCCAAGATGGTCTTGATTCCCTGACCTCGTGATCCACCCGCCTCGGCCTCCCAAAGTGCTGGGATTACAAACATGAGCCACCTCGCCTGGCCAGCGGTAGGTCATTTTTCTAAGAAAACTGAAGTAGAAACAAAAAACCAAATACCTCATGTTCTCTCTTATGAGTGGGATCTAAACATTGATTACACACGGTCAAATATTTCGATCCTTATAAGTGGGATCTAAACATTGAGGGTGTAGGGTAGTGGGAGGGAGACCATCAAAATACTACCTATCAGTTGCTATGCTTATTACCAGGGTGATGTGATAATCTGTACACCATGGCCTTGTGATACATAATTTACCTATGTAATAAACCAGGACACGTATCCTTGAACCTAAAATAAAACCTAAAAATAATAATAAATGATAAAAATAATAATATTGAAACAAATATTTATCTGTATACAGTAATCACCAGAAAAATAATATGAAAATTTCAAGTTTTAAAAAAATATTTTAAAGGAAAGCTACATAAATTTAGATTCCCACCAAGACTTTTCAGAATGCATATTTGTCAATCTACTTCCTTTTTGTTTACCATCCATCAAGTATTTCTTTTATTTCAATTTTTTGTTTTTGTACTTCAATAGGTTTTTGGGGAACAGATGGTGTTTGGTTACATGAGTAAGTTCTTTAGTGGTAATTTCTCAGATTTTGGTGCACCCATCACCCGAGCAGTGTGCACTGTACCCTATGTGTAGTCTTTGATCTCTCTCCACCCTCCACCTTTTCCTCCAAGTTCTGAAAGTCCGATGTATTATTCTTAAGCCTTTGTATCCTCATAGCTTACCTCACACATATGAGTAAGAACTAAAGATGTTTGGTTTTCCATTCCTGAGTTATTTCACTTAGAATTACAGTGCCCAATTTAATCCAAGTTCTTTTTATAACTAACTAGTATTCCATAATATATACATATATATATATATATAATATGATATATATATATGTCATCCCTGCATCCCTGGTATGAAACAAACTTGAACATGGTGCATTATCTTTTTGATATATAATCTATGCTATATATATATATATATATATACACACACACACACACACACACACACACACACAAACATATACATACATACCATGTTTTCTTTATCTACTCATCTATTGATGGGAAGTTGGGTTGGTTCTATATTTTTGCAATTGCAAATTGTGCTGCCATAAACATGTGTGTGCAAGTATCTCTTTTGCAAAATGAGTTCTATTTTTCTGGGTAGATACCTAGTAATGGGATTGCTGGATCAAATGGTAGATCTACTTTTAGTTCTTTAAGGACTCTCCACACTGATTTCCATAGTGGTTTTACTAGTTGACATTCCCACAAACAGCATAAAAGTGTTCCCTTTCCACCACATCCTCGCCAACATCTATTTTATTATTATTATTACTTTATTATGGCCATTGCTTCAGGAGTGATGTGGCATAATATTGTGGTTTTGATTTGCATTGCCTGATAATGAGTGATGTTGAGCATTTTTCCACATGCTTGTTGGCCATTTGTTAATGGCCAACAATTTTCTTTTGAAAATTGTTCATTCATGTCTTTAGCCCACTTTTTGATGGAATCCTTTAATTTTTCTTGCTGATTTGTTTCAGTTCATTGTAGATTCTGGACATTAGTCCTTTGTTGAATGTGTAGATTATGAAGATTTCTCTCACACTTTGTGGGTTGTCTGTTACCCCAGCTGATTATTTCTTTTGCTGTGCAGGAGCATTTTAGTTTAATTAAGTCACATCTATTTATCTTTCTATTTGTTTCATTTGCTTTTGGGTTCTTGGTCATGAAGTCTTTGCCTAAGCCAATATGCAGAAGGGTTTTTCTGATGTTATCTTCTAGAATCTTTATGGTTCCATGCTTTAGATTTAAGTCTTTGATTCAGTTTGAATTGATTTTTGTATAACGTGAGAGATAAGGATCCAGTTTCATTGTTCTACATGTGGTTTACCAATTATCCCAGAATTATTTATTGAATAGGGTGTCCTTTCCCCACTTTATGTTTTTGCTTGTTTGGTCAAAGATCAGTTGGCTGTAAGTATTTGACTCTGGTTCTCTATTATGTACCATTGGTCTATATGCATATTTTTTTTATACAAGTACCATGCTGTTTTGGTGACTATGGCCGTATAGTATAGTTCGAAGTCAGATAATGCGATGCCTCCAGATTTGTTCTTTTTGTTTAGTCTTGCTTTGACTGTGCAGGCTCTTTTTTGATTTCAAATGAATTTTAGGATTGCTTTTTCTAGTTCTATGAAGAATGATGGCGGTATTTTGATGGGAATTGCATTGGATTTGTAGATTGCTTTTGGCAGTATGATCATTTTCACAATGTTGATTCTATCCATCCAAGAGTATGAGAATGTGTTTCCATTTGTTTGTGTCATCTATGATTTCTTTCAGCGTTGTTTTGTAGTTTTTCTTATAGAGTTACTTCACGTCCTGGTTAGGTATATTTCTAAGTGTTTTAGTGTTTTATTTTTATTTGTGGCTATTGTGAAAGCAGTTGGTTTATTGATATGATTCTCAGCTTGATCCCTCTTGGTGTATAGCAGAGCTACTGATTTGTGTAAATTAACTTTGTATCCTGAAACCTTGCTGAATTTATTTACAAGTTCTAGGAGCTTTGAGAATGAGTTGTTAAAGTTTTCTAGGTATACGATTATATAATCAGCAAGCAGCAATAGTTTTACTTCCTCTTTACCAATTTGGATGCCCTTCATTTATTTCTCTTGTCTAATTGCTCTGGCAATGACTTCCAGTACTATGTTGAATAGAAGTGGTAAAAGTAGGCAGCCTTGTCTTTTTCTAGTTCTCAGAGCAAATGCTTTCAACTTTTCCCCGTTCAGTATGTTGGCTGTGGGTTCATCATAGGTGACTTTTATTACTTAAGTCATGTCCCTTCTATGCCAATTTTGCTGAGGGTTTTAACATAAAAGGATGCCTAGTTTTTTCACATGCTCTTTCTGCATCTATTGAGATGATGTGATTTTTTATTTTAATTCTGTTTATGTGATGTATAACATGTATTGACTTACACATATTAAGCTGTCTCTGCATTCCTGGTATGAAACAAACTTGATCATGGCATATTATCTTTTTGATATGCTGTTGGATTTGGTTTGCTAGTATTTTTTTGAGGATTTTTGCATCTATATTCATGAAGGATATTGGTCTGTAGCTTTCTATTTTGTTATACCTTGACCTGGTTTTGGTACTAGGGTGACACTGGCTTCATAGAACGATTTAGAGCTCATTCCCTCTTTATCTTTTGGAATAATGTCAATAGTATTAGTACCAATAATTCTTTAATGTCAGATATAATTTAGCTGTCAGTCCATCTGTTCCTGGACATTTTTTTTTTTGGCAATTTTTTTATTACCATGTCAGTCTTGCTTCTTATTATTGGTCTGTTCAGAGATTCTATATCACCCTGGTTTAATCTAGGAAGGTTGTACATTTCTAGGAATTTAACCATCTTCTCTAGGATATTTCTGTGGTGTCAGTTGTAATATCTCCTGTTTTGTTTCTAATTGATCTTATTTGAATCTTCTATCTTCTTTCATTGGCTATTCTTTCTAATGGTCTGTCAATTTTATTTATCCTTTCAAATAATCAGCTCTTTGTTTTATTTACCTTTAGTATTTTTTTCTTTCAATTTTATTTAGTTCTGCTCTGATCTTCATTCTTTCTTTTTGTCTGTTGGGTTTGGGTTTGGATTGTCCTTGTTCCTCCATTTCTGTGAGGTGTGACATTAGATTATCTATTTGTGCTCTTTCAAACTTTTTGATGTAGGCAGTTAAAGATATTAACTTTCCTCTTAGTACCACTTTTGCTGTATTCCAGAGGTTTTGATAGGTTGTGTCACTATTATCATTCGAATCAAAGAATTTTTTGATTTCCAACTTAATTTCATTGTGGACTCAGTGATCATTCAGGAGCGCGTTATTTATGTTTTATTTATTTGAATGGCTTGAGAGTTTCTGTTGGAGTTGATTTCCAATTTTATTCCACTGTCATCTGAGAGAGTACTTGATATAGTTTTGATTTTCTTAAATTTGCTGAGTCTTATTTTGTCGCCTATGATATGGACTGTCTTGGAAAATGTTCTATGTGCGGACGACTATTGTCTAGGTGATGGTCTTTTTGCAATGAATTCTCCAGGTGTTCTTTGAGCTTCTTGTATTTGGATGTGTAGATCTCTGGCAAGGCTGGGAAAGTTTTCCCCAATTACTACCGCAATATGTTTTTCAAACTTTTAGATTTGTCTTTTTCCTTGGGAATACAAATTCTTCTTAGGTTTGGATATTTAACATAGACCAAAACCTCTTGGAGGCTTTGTTCATTTTTTTAAATTATATTTTATTTGTCTTTGATGGATTGGATTAATTTGAAAGTCTTGCCTTTGAGCTCTGAAATTCTTTCTTCTGCTTGTTTGCTGCGACTTTCCAATGCATTTTACATTTCTTTGAGTGTGTCCTTCATTTCAAGAAGGCGTGGTCATTTTTTATTTATGCTATTTCACTGAAAAAAATTCCTTTAATATCCTGTATCATGTTTTTGATTTATTTAAGTTAAACTTCACCTTTCTCTGGTGCCTGCTGGTTAGCTTAATAACTAACTTCTCAATTCTTTTTCTGGGAATCTGGAGATTTCATCTTTTGTTTGGATCCATTTCTGGTGAGCTGGTGTGATCTTCTGGAGGTGTTCAATAGCCTTGTTTTGTCATATTACAAGAATTGTCTTTCTGGTTTCTTCTCATTTGGATAGAATATGTCAGAGGGAAGATCTGGAATTCAAGGGCTGCTATTCAGATTCTTTTATCTTGTGGGGTGATCCCTTGATGTGGTGTTCTTCCCCCCTCCCCTGGGAATGGGGCTTTCTGAGAGCCAAACTGTATTGATTGTTTTTGGTCTTCTGTGTCTAGCCACCCAGGAGAGCTACTGGGCCCTGGGTTGGTACTGGGGAATGTCTGCAAGGAATCCTGTGATGTGATCCAGCTTCAGGTCTTGCAGCCATGGATACCAGCATTGCTCTGGTGGTAGTAGCAGGGAGCGAAGTGAAGTCTGTGAGGTAGCAGGGAGTGAAGTAGAGTCTGTGGAGTTGTGTTTTTCTTTAGCGTGTTGGTTTTGTGTTTGTTGGCCTCCAGCCAGGAGGTGGCACTTTCAAGAACGCATCAGCTGTGGTCCTATAGGAAGGATGCAAACTTTCCCTAAGGACACCTGGTTTACTGTTCAATTTTCTCAGGCAGTGGGCAGGGCCACAGAGCTCCAAAGAGATTATGACCTTTGTCTTCTGCTACCAGGGCTGGTAGAGAAAGACCACCAGGCAGGGATAGGCATGTCAGAGCTCAGCCTCTCCTTGGGCAGGGCTTGCTGTGGCTGCTTTGGTGGATGGGGTGTAGTTCCCAGTCCAGTGGAATTATATTGCCAGGGGGATTATGACTGCCTCTGCTGAGTCATAAAAGTCACCAGGGAAGTGAGGGAAAGCTGGCAGTCACAGGCTTCACACTGCTCCCAATCCTAAAGGCCAGTCTCACTATCACCATGCCCCGCAAACAGCAACGAGTCTATTTGCAGGCAGCCGGTGACCATGGCTGAGAACTTGCCCCAGACCATGAACCTTCACATTGAGAAATCAAGCAGACTCATGGTTTTACGGCCTCTCAGGGAACCTGTAGTGTTGATCCAGTTCTTTCCAAGGGTCTGTGAATTATCTTGGCTTTCCTGGTATGTTCCTATGGTAGTTCTTGGAGCAAAAGTTTGTGATATGAGTCTCCACACACTGCTCTGTCCAAGTGGCAGCTTCAAGCTAGTCTTGCCTCCTGTCTTCTGTCTTAATCCCATCCTCAATATACTTCCTAACACTGATTACAATATTTCTATTGGTTTACCACAATAACATAGCATTTTATCTGTTTTCATTTGCATTTTTTCAAATACAAGTAAAATGGAAAATTTCTCACTACTCTGTAAGGTGTTCCCAAGACCACCTTGTGTGGCTCTTATTCCTGTGTCAGGAGTCATTAAGATGTGTTAGAAGGACTCAGAGAACTCAGAAAAGCTTTTAGACTCTCGATTATGGTTTCTTACAACAAAAGATACAGATTGAAATCAACAGAGTTGAAAGATGTATAGGGCAGTGTCCAGGAGATACTAGGCCCAAGCTTCAGTTGTCTTCTTCTGGTGAAGTTGTGTGGACAGCATTGAATTCTTATAGCAGTGATATGTGTCAAGACATATGGAATATTGCCTAACAAACAGAGAAGCCCACCTGAGCTTTATTCTCCAGGATTTTTATTGCAAACTGCCCTCATAGGCATGGAGCAATCACGTGGTTGACTTTAATTATTCTGCCTCCAACCCCTCCAGAAGTCAAACTGATGCATTATGACCCATAAGTTTCATTGTTAGCATAAATTATCTGCCATGGCCAAAGGAACTTAGACATATGAATACGGTCTTACCTGGAAGGATAGTCCAAAGATGTAGAGATTTTCTCCCAGTAGCCAATGAGGACAGAGCTTTATTTTGAAATGTGTAGGATTTGAATATCCCAGACCTGTTGAGTTAACTCTTTCCTGAACAAGCCACCTCCCTGGTCCTGGACCTGACCAGATGACAAAACTTGATTTAGCTTTATCTTAACATTGAAACATTTTTCTATAATTTATTAAAATACTCCTTAACCTAGTATTTTTGTGCCGTCTCCATCAACCAAAAAAATAGCACTGAAAATATGTAAACATAAAAAGTTAAGTATTAAAACGGATAAAGATATTAGTTGGAAAATAATTGAACTTATAAATCCCATGTTTTTGCCTGCCTAAAAGCTGCCTATATTAATGAGCTTTGGGGATCTTTTATGCTTGAAAAAAATGGCTCTCCAGTTGGCATGGATCGACTTTTTGATCTCCCCAACAAAGAAATGTGCCAGAGACAGCAGAACGCAAGCTGTGGACCAAAGTAGCTGTGGGCACTGGCAGCTAATGCAGTGGAGAGATTATGGAAATTCTGATCCAACAGTGTCCTTGCTCTGCCCAGCATGCACCTGGGGTATCCTAAACCCTGAGGAAATACCAGTGCCCAGACCCATTACGATCACCCAGCAGCTGTGCAATCAGGCCATCAGAGGAGTGACTTCCACTGGGGACCTCAGGCTGGCCAGGTTTAGATGTTTATAGTCCGGGGTCTGTGCAAGAGCACTAAACTAAGGGGAAAAGATGAGAATGAATTCTAGCCTGTATCCCCCTTGCCAGATCTTAAGTTCTGGCATATAGGGTGCTATCTCTTTGGAGGAAGGTTCATCTTTTTTTTTTGATCTTCACAAGGTTACTATGTGCTAATGATGGCACATCCCAGTAAATGCAGCATCTTCTTAGGCTTCTTCAAGTTAACTAGAAGAGAGTAAGATCATCTCCCTCTTCTTCATGCCATCATTCTTGAAGAGACCAGAGGTTGAAACTAAACTATCCTTGTGAACTGGAAAGTAAACTAATGCTAAATTGATGCTAAAAGCAGTAGCAGAATTTTGATATTTGCCCTCAGTGAAATTATCATTCCATGCAATACTCTAGAATTTCTGCTAATGTCCTAATGCCCATGAGCACGTTAAGAAAGAGCCAAAAATTATCAGGATTCTGATGAAATGTCACATTTACTGCCAAATTAACAAAGGTCTTAGAGTAAACATAAAGAAGTCAGTTTGTGTTGAAAAAGGTTTGGAATCTAATCCAATATTCATGAATTTATTGGTGGAGTCCTGTCAATGTGGGCTAAAATATTAACAATGTTCAAATGTAGCAAGTCATTTTGTGTATCCCTTTTGTTATCTTTTAAAGTAGTCATTATATTGATATCAGATACTAATTTCTATAGATATGTACAACTTTGTGTTATACTTATCCTTGCCCATGCACAATAATTATTTTTCCTTTTAGCGGCTGATTTCCACAAGGACTAAGTCTTCATTTTGTTTTGTTTTCTTCAAAGAAAATTAAACTACTTAGAAACTCATGCTAGCAGGAATATTTTTAAAGCCCAATTTATATTGTAAGTATTTTAATTTTGGTGATCTTACGATGATTTTGTGATGTAACATAAAGCATCTTCTGCATTATTTTACATTTTGAACGATTTCAATCTGCATCACAGATTTTGTTAAACTTTAAAATTAAATTTACCTATATTCTCATTTAATCATTATCAAGAGAAATTGTATAGTTCTGTAAGTAACTTATATCCTACTTAAAATATCTGAAGTGATTTACAAGTTAGAGAGAATGCCAAATAGAATAATTACGGTGAAAATATAGAAAAAAATACTACAATGTCCCAAGGACTGTGCTGAGTGTTTTCCATTTTCTGTATTCTTTAATTCTCATAATAATATTGTGCTTTGAACATTATTATCTCCATTTTACAAAGTGGAAACTAGGGCTCAAGGAATTTAAACGGTGCATTCAGGATCATGTGACCAGAATGTGCTGGAAACAAGGCCCACATGCAGTACTCTAATGCCTACTCCCTGAGCCACTGCATTATGCTGCCTCAGAAACCATCGTAAAACAGCATTTTAAACCCCTTTACCCATAACATAGCATTCGTATTTTCTTTTACTATAATTTGAAATTTTAAAGTATAATTAGTTTCCTGATTAATGTAAAAAAATTAGCATTTCTCAAATCATAATCCATAGGCCACCTACAACAAAATGATCTAAAATCATAGTCCATAAGTCACCCACAATAAAATTATCTAAAATTATCAAAAGTCGAGCTACTAGGGTTCTACCAGAGGTACTAAATATATTTCTCCATTTCTTGTGGGGGAGTGGAGTGAGGGAGAAAGAGTGTGGAGAGTAGGTATGTGACTTTTAAAAAGCTTTTCCAGATGACTTTTTTAGATGCCAAATTCTGAGACACACTGTTTGTAACTGATAGTCTAACAGAGAGCCCTGAAGAAATAATGCCACTGCCATTTATCTTTTCAATAAAATTCAGCAAGGACTACATGCAACAACAGCACTTCTAATTTAGTCAGGTTCTATATTTCTATGTTGATATATTCCAATCCCATATCATCAGAAATTGTTAAAGGTTATCAACATTGTGACTTTGATTTTACTGTGTGCTATCTATTTCTTGCTAGTATGAGAGTAATACCTAATCTTCTTTTTCTTTTTATACTATTTCTTTTCTCTTAAAATGTTTTGTGAATAAATAGTTCCACTGAAATTATTCAAGTTTATTTATGCTACCTCTGAAAATGCTCACATTTATTTCTTATCTCTTTTCCTCAGAAGTAAATACTAGTCATGAATAATTCTGCATTTTAATTTTTTCATTTAGCCACTGACTTAATCTAAAAGAGATTTTATATCACGTAGCCTTCAAAATCATCATTATTATTGAGATTATAGGCCTACTTAGAAAAGAATTAAGTGAACACTAGTAAATCACAATAATATTTCATTATTGTTGCCAGAGAGTTAGTACAAATAACTGAATATCACAGGGTAAAGTAACGGGTAATATTTCTAACTATATGTTTTCAAACACACACACATACATACACATATATGCACAGAAAGTCAAAATCAAAATATTGGTTACAGAATCCTGATCAGATTTGTGTTGCATCACTGACTATTGCAGAAACAGCCACTCAGCATCCAGCTTCAGAACTTTCCCTACAGAAAAGTAAGCATCATACCCCACCTGCTATTTTAATACCCATGGGGAAGCGCAGTCTAATTAGGCTTAGGCAGCTTTGGCCAAGTTATCCAAGATGAGGCCATAACATTAATGCATAATTCAGTGAAGGTGTATCTGTAGGGGGCAGAGATAACACAATCCATTTACTTTGCTTTGTGATGATCCAATTTGATATAATGCTACAATTTGGATCTAAGAAAATTAAAAGGCAGTGAATCCTTTTCCCTAGTCTCTCAAATATCAGATGCTTTAAGTAAACTGTTGATAAATTCCAGGTTACCTCAAATTCTGATTTAATTTTTCAAGTCTTTATGCTGTAGTATTTATATTTTTGAAACAATATGCATAGATATTAAGTAATAGTGTAGATTATAGGTATACTGAGATAACTTAGTAGTCAGCCTGTTTGAGACTAAGCATGTGCAGAAAGTTGCATCTGAATGTTTATTAAACTTGGTGAGGTTATTGATAATGTAGTAATAGAACCACAAACATAAATTCAAAAAGTTTAGCATTTCTGAATATTTATACTTGATTTCATAGCTTGATACATTGCTGTACATTTACTCTGATCTGTGTCCAAAGAAATATTATTATTTTCCACTTTAGCCTTTAGATTTTACAACTACTTGTCATTAGCCCATAGAAACATTTCCTCCTGGAGAAAGCCTCCAAGGAGGAGAGAAACAACCTGAATAATATTAAGAAGTTCCAAACCAAGAACTTAGCAAACTGGAATTCAAAGACGTTACTATGGCTTCTCATATAACATAGAGTTCAAAGTAGCCATATATGGGATTTAGGAACATAATTTTTTAACTATGTTCCTCCTCCTTGAATCTTTCTTCCTCTAGTACAACATAGTTACATCCTCTCTCCTATACAATTTTCCCGTCTTTCAAACCTAGTACTGGGATGTCTTCGATCATCTCACTGTGATGTAGTATCACTTACCCTTTCTGTGCTGCCGTCTGTTTATTGACTTTACTCTTCTTAGTATCTCTTGTCTTGTCCTCCAAATTCCATCTTTTTTTGTCTAAAACAAATCTCACATTAATCTCCTTGTTCAAGGCAACTGCATATTTTACAAAACCTAACGTTCATGCAGTTAGCAAAGAAACAGTAGACTGTGCAGGGTAAATGTGGACTAGTCCTAATATGAGAAGGTCTACGACCCCTGTAGGTCATTATCAAACTGCCAGGTTTCAACAAAATAACCAATAATCGCCAAATAAAAACACATTGAACCAAAAGTGTGGGTGAGAGGAAGGCAGATTAGAGGTCCCTGTCTTTAAAGTAATAAACATTAGAGAGAATTATCTGATTGATTAACTATTAACATCTTTCATTCATTTAAATACTGATAAGTAAGAACTTAGTGAAGGGTTACAGAAAAAAATATGGGTCTTGTAGACTGGTTATTTGCTTGCTTAAAACTTCACCATATCCAAGAAAATCACTTTGACTTTAAGAAAGTGAAAAAGTATCAGAAGATACTATACTTATACTCTTCAGCTAAACAGTAGCAATTAAGACTTTCTTCACAGGATGTGAAACAAAAAAGTATTTTTGTGAGATTAATGGATAACCAGTTTATTTTCTTGTCTTAAAATTTCTTTTGAAAATGAGCTAAAAATCAACCCAATTACTTTTGACTGTTGTGATATAAGAACAAATATACAGAGTTGTTTGATCTTCGTTTCTAGTGAGGTGGGATCAAAATCACACCCACCCCTTTAAAAACCATATTCTTTCTTGGACAAATGAATAAACTTATATCATTGTTTGTGAATGAGGAAAGAAGATAATATGTTTTAATTTAATGGGAAGGGATATAGCATAATATCTGTATATAATTGGAAGCTCAGTAAATAGCTTTTGAAACTGGTCATGTAATCTGTTGAGACATTCCCTTCAAGTCCTAGCTTGGTTTTACATGGAATAAAACAAAAGTATTTCTTTTATTTTAAATAAGCTTGCCATATTATTCTTCACTTTGAGTAAGCATCTAAAGAGATTGAAGAACCACTGCAGATGATGTTCAACAATAAGTTACATTATGGATCATGCTATGGATACAGTATTTTTTATCTTTAATTTACAGAGATTATATAAATTAAACAGTAATGTCTTTGTTTCATTAAATAATTCCAATGGAGCTGCATAGATCTAAATATGAGGGTATTACCTCAGTTATCACTGTCAATAGTTTTATTATTACCTCTTTACTTTCTCCACAAATTAGAAAAACCCCAAGAATAGTGCACAGAAGTGCAGATGCCATAGTCAGACTCTGTTTAAACCTTGGCACTGCTGCATAATTGCTGTGGGACTTTTCGCCTTCACCAACTTCTCTGTGTTTTCACAGATAATGGTAGTACATTTCTCAAAAGACTGATGAAATGATTTAACTTTACTAATGATTAACAGATATTCAAAAACATTCCTGGCCTGGCATAATAGCACAGAAATATTAGATATGTAAATTGAACATTATTACATTTTACAGTCAATATTTGTTTCACTTAACCGCTTTAAAAAATATCTTCAAACTCTACCTTCTTTCACTTCAGATCTACAATTTGGGATAATTTCCCTTGAAGATTTTCAGATCTTTAAATAGAATATATTACGTGTAAATTCTCTGGGTTTATTTTTTTGACTAAAAACTATCTTTACTTTACCTTCTTTTATAAAATGCAATGCCGTTGTATGCAGAACTAAAGTTTATATTTTCTGACAACATAAATGATATTATCCTTAGGTCTCAGGGCTTCTATTTTTACTGTTAAGAAGTTTATTGTCAATCTAATTGCTTTACTTTGGAGATTCTCTCTTTTTATCTTCTCCACCCACCCCCATTATACACATACAATCCTTTTTCCTTTCTTTAATACTTTTGTTTTAATTTTCAGGTTTCAGTGCCATGCATCTAGGCGTGAATTATGTAACTACTCTACGTTGATGTTTACTCTGCTTGAAGCCCAGTGAGTTTCCAAGGTTTAAAGATTGATAGCTTTTACCAATTCTTGAAAATCAATAGCCATGGTCTCTTCAAGTCCTGAACTCTCATCTTTTTGTTTGTTTGTTTTGTTTTCTCTTGCTAGAGGGTTTGGTAGTTTTTTTTCAAGTATCTTAATTTTTTTCATATTTTCTATTTTTAGTTATTTAAACTTCAGTCAGAATAATTTCTCTAGATATTTCTTCCACATCACTATTTTTCTATTGAACTATATATAATCTGCCACCTAACCCTTTTAAGTTATAAATTCTTGACAGTGAAGAAAGTAATTTTTTAATGAACACATAATAATTGTATATATTTATGAGGCACAATGTAATGCTTTAATATATGTACACATTTTGCAATGATCAAATTAGAATAATTAGCATATCCATCATCTTAAAGTGTTATAATTTATTTGTGATTAGAACACACAAAATCCTCTTTTTTAGCTATTTTTTATATACGATACCTAATTTTTGGTTGTAGTCACACTACTTTGCCATAGGACACTAGAAATTATTTTTCCTTTATGATCGTAACTTTGTATCCATTGAACATTCTCTTTTCATCTTCTTCTCCCTCTTATTTTCCCCAGTCTTTGATAACCTGATAACCACTGCTTTATTCACTACTTCTATAAGACAATTTCTTATTTTAGATTTCACATAAGAATGAGAACATACTCCACTTGTGTTTCTGTGTACAGCTTATCTCACTTAACATCCTTAAGATTCATCGATGTTATTGGAAATGACAGGATTACATTCTTCTTCATGGCTAAATAGAATTCCATTGTGTGTATATATATCACATTTTCTTTATTCATTTAACTATTGTTGAATATGTTGATTGATTCCATAACTTGCTGTGTGAATTGTGCTGCAATAAACATGGGAGTGAAAATATCTCTTTGATATACTGATTTCATTTCCTTCAGATAAATGCTCGGAAGTGGAATTGTTAAATCATATGACAGTTCTATTTTTAATTTTTTGAAAAAACTTTATACTGTTTTCCATCATGGCTGTACTAACTTACAGTCCCACCAACAGTGGTAATGATCTCCTTTCCTCTACGTCTTCACCCAAACTTGTTACTTTTTGTCTTTTTGATAATAGCTATTCTAAGTGGAGTCAGGTGATATCTCATTATGGTTTTGATTTGTATTACCATTATGATTAGTGATCTTGAGCACTTTTTCATAAAGGTCTTTGGCATGTGTTTTAAGCAGATTACTTTTTGTAGTGGATTTGTTTGAGCTCCTTATATATTACAGATATTAAAACTTTTTCAAATGTATATACCATATAAATGTTTCATCTATTCTGTAGATCATCTCTTCACTCTGTTGATTGTTTTCTTTTTTGTGAAGAAGTTTTATAGTTCGATGTAATCTCATTTGTCTGTTACTGCTTTTGTTGCCTATATTGTTGAGGTCTTATCCAAAAGATCTTGGCCAGTCCAATGTTATAAAGCATTTTCCTTATGTTATCTTCTAGTTGGTTCATAGTTTTGGGTTTTACATTTAAGCTTCTAATTCATTTTGAGTTGATTTTTGTATCTGGTAAAAGATAGGAGTACAGTTTCATTTATCCACTTGTGGATATCCAATTAACCCAGGACCATTTATTAAAGAGACTATTCTTTCCCCAGTGTGCGTTCTTAGAACCTTTTTAAAAATCAATTGACCACTATTGTGTAGACTTATTTCTGGGCTCTCTATTGTGTTCTATTAGTGTCTGTTTTTATGCCAATACAAGGTTGTTTTTGGTTATTATAGATTTGTAGTATGTTCTGAAGTCAGGTAATGTGATGTCTCCAGTTTTTTTTGTTTTTTTGTTTTTCAAAATGTCTTTGACTATTTGGGTATTTTGTTATTCTATATAAATTTTAGAATATTTGTTCTATTTCTGGGGAAAATGTCATTGGTATTTTAATAGAGAATGCATTGAATTTTTAGATTAATTCAGGTACTATGAACATTTGTAGAATACTAAAGCTTCTAATCCATGAACATGGGATATATTTTCATTTATTGTTTCCTCTTCAATTAATTTCATCAATGACTTATTGTTTTAGTGTAGAGATCTTTCACCTCCTTGGTTAAATTTATTTTTGATCATGTTATATATTTTTGTAGGTATTATAAATGAGATTGTTTTCTTGATTTCCTTTTCAGATATTTTACTATTATCATATAAAACCACTATGATTTTTCTATGCTGATTTCATATTCTGCATCTTTATTGGATTCATATGTCAGTTCTAACAGAGTTTCAGTGATTTTTTCCTTCTATGTATAGAACAGGTCATCTGCAAATAGAAACAATTTGGGTTCTTCCTTTCCAATTTGGATGCCTTTTATCTTTTTCTCTCACCTAATTGCTCTGGCCAAAACTTTCAGAGCTCTGTTGAACACAAGTGAGAAAAGGGGGCATCTTTAACTTGTTCCAGTTCCTAGAAAAAAAAAAAAAAAGTTTTAACTTTTTTCTTTTTCCACATGGCATTAGATGTGGTACTTGTTTTATGTTGCCTCTACTGTGTTGAAGTACATACCTAATTTGTTGAGAGTTTTCATTAGAATAAATGTTAGGTGTTTGGTAGAATTTATCAGTGAAGCCATGAAGTCCTATGCTTTTCTTTTGATGGGAGTTGTTCTTTATCTTTATTTAGTACATATCCAACTTTCCCATTTTTGATGATAGAGGCCTTCTATTTCTTCAGAAGTCATTTTTGGTAGGTTGGATATATCCAGGAATTTATCCATTTCTTCAAGATTATTCAATTTTTGGCATATAATTGTTCATAATAGTCTTTGATGATCCTTTGTGTTTCTGTGGTATTGGCTGTATTAGCTCCTTTTTCACTTTTTTTTTTTTTTTTTTTTTTACTTTTTTGAGTTAATCTCTCTCCTTAGCTAGTCTAGCTTAAGATTTTTCAACTTTATTTTTGTAAAATAAAATTTGTTTATTGATATTTTACATTTTGTTATTTTGTTATGCTCTTATATTTATATTCCTTCTACTATTTTTGATTTCAGTTTGATCTCGTTTTTCTGGTTCCTTGACATGCAGTGTTAGGTTGTTTATGAGAGATCTTTCTACTTTCTTGATGTATGTATTTATTGCTATAAACTTTCCTCTTAGAACTTCTTTGCTGCATTCAAAAATTTTGTTCTGCTGTGCTTCAATTTTTTTTTTTTTTTTTTTTCAGCAAATATTTAAGTTTCTCTTAATTTCTTCTTGACCCATTAGCTATTTAGGAGCATGTTGTTTAGTTTTCAGATATTCAAAAGTTTCCAAAGTTCCTCTTCTTATTGATTTCTAGTTTTATACCATTGTGATCAAAAAAGATACTTGGTATGATCTCTGGGTTTCTTAATTCGTGAAGTTTTTTTTTTTTTTTTTTTTTTTTTTTGGTCACAATAAGTAATTTGTCCTAGAAAATGTACAATGTGCAGTTGAAAATAATATGTATTCTTCAGTTGCTGCATAAGATGTTCTGTAAATGTTTGGTAAGTCCTTTTGCTCTAGAGTAGAGTGTATATTCACTATTTCTTTGTTGCTTTTCTTTATGAATCCGTTGTTGAAAACTGAGGTGTTGAAGTCCTCTACTATTATTGTAAAATCTATCTCTCCTTTTATACTTAATAGTACTTTCTGTATGTATTTGGATGCTTTCTTAGGGACATATACATTTATAATTGTTATATCCTCATTGTGAATTGGATTTTTATTATTATATAATGACTTTTTTTGTCAATTTTTACAGTTTTTGGCACAAAATTTATTTTATCTGGTATAAGTATAGCTACTTTTGATTGCTTTTGGTTTTCATTTTCATGGAATATCTTTCTTCAACCCTTCATTTCCTGTCTACATCTTTACAGGTAAAGTGAATCTCTTGTAGGCAACAAATATTTAAGTCTTTTTAAAAAATTCATTTAGCCACTCTGCATATTTAGTCTATTTATATTCAAGATTATTATTGATAGGTGAGGGCTTATTCCTGCCATTTTGTTAATTGACTTTCTGATTGTTTAGTAGATCCTTTGTTTCTTTCTTCCTCTCTTGTTTAGTTTTGTGGTTTGATGCTTTTCTGTGGTGCTAAGCTTTGTTTTATTTGTGTTTGTCTTTGCATACTTGTTGAAACTTCTTTCATTATGGTTTTTATGGGAAAAATATTAAAATTTTGTAGTTATAATAGACTAAGCTAATAACTTTAATCAAGCAATTTAAATTATATTGATTTAATTGACATATTTATATATTGTGTGTTTCTTACCAACAAATTATGGCTGTAGTTATTTTTGATCTTTTTTTATTTTTAACTATTACACTAGAGATTTGAAAGTTTTACATAGCACCATTACAGTATTGAAGTATTCACAGTTTGATTATGAGTTTACCCCTACAAGTGAGTTTTATACTTTCATGTGTTTTATTGATTGTAATTATTATTAGATGGCTTTCAGTAGTAGCACTCCCTTAAGCATTTCTTCCAAGGACAGTCTAGTGGTGATGAATTCCCTTAGCTTTTACTTGGAAAAGACTTTATTCCGCCTTTAATTCTGAAGAATACCATGGTTGGGTATAGAATTTTTGCTGTTGAATTTTTTCCTTTTTTTTTTTTTTCTTTTTCTCTTATTACTTGGAATTTATCACTTTCCTGACAGTTTGGTTATAATGTGCCTAAAAGAGGACCTTTTAAGATTGAATCTATTTGGGGACCTTTGAATTTCCTGAATCTGAATGTCAATCTAGCTCTTAAGATTTGGCATTTATTTATTTATTTATTTATTTATTTATTTATTTTTGAGACAGAGTCTCACTCTGTCACCAGGCTGGAGTGCAGTAGCACCATCTCGGCTCACTGCAACCTCCGACTCCCTGGTTCAAGCGATTCTCCTGAGATTCTCCTGCGATTCTCCTGACTGAGCCTCCCGAGTAGCTTGGATTACAGGCACATGCCACGATGCCGAGTTAATTTTTGTATTTTTAATACAAATGGGGTTTCACCGTGTTAGCCAGGATGGTCTCAATCTCTTGACCTCGTGATCTGCCCACCTTGGCCTCCCAAAGTGCTGGCATTACAGGCAGGAGTCACTGTGCCCAGCTGCATTTTTTGTTATTATTTTGTCAGATACGTTTTCTGTGCCTTCATCCTCCATCTCTCCTCCCTTTGGGATTCCCACAATGTGATGATTGTGTGTGTGTGTGTGTGTGTGTGTGTGTGTGTGTGTGTGCGCGCGCGCGCGCGCAATGGCATCCCATAAGTTCCACAAACCTCTTTCAATCTTTTTATTATTATTTCTTTTTTTTCCCCTCTTACTGAGTTATCTCAAAATGCCTACCTTCAGGATTAAATATATATATTTTTGTATTCTGCTCATTCTAGCCTGTTGTTAAAACCCTCAATTTTATTTCTATTTAATTTGCTGAATTCTTCAGTTCCAAGATTTCTGTTTTGGTTTGTTTTTGTAATATCTATCTTTTCACTGAATTTCTCCTTCAGCATAAATTGTTTTTCTGACTTTATTGAATTACATATGTGTTTTATGTTTTATCTTATGGAATTTTCTTAAGATCATTATTTTGAATTTATTTTCAGTCATACATTTTCTTTTCTTTAAGGTCTATTACTGGATAATTATTGTGTTCCTTTGGTGGTGCCATGTTTCTTTGCTTTTTCGTGTTTCTTGTGTCTCTTTATAGATATCTGTGCATCTGGTGGAAGAGTCACTTCTAATTTTATGAAGTAGCCTTCACAGGAAAAGGTTCATTCATGTAAATGGGTTCCAGGATGTTGGTTGGGTGAAGTGGATTGGGCTTTGGTTCTTAATGGATGTAGTAGTGTAGTCTCTATGCAGTTTCTTCAGCTGTAATCCATATCAGCAATGTCTCAAAATGTTTAAGTAGATGAGGCTGCATGAGTTTGTGGCAGTAGTGCTGCTGCTTTGTCAGGAACAAGCTTGTTAGGCTGACTCTCAGGTTGGTAGCACATTTCTGGACATGGTAAGTCAGCATGTTCATGGACTGGCTTGACTAGAGTGAGACTGCTGGGTTTTTTTCAGGTCAGTAGCATAAACACAGGGTGTCAGCAGGTTCACGGACTGGCTCACTGGGACTGAGTTCACCACGCTGGTTTGTTGGCTGAGATCATGGACACACAGTGAATGGCTCAGTGGCTCAAGGATGAGCCTGCTACGTGTGAGTCCACCAGGCTGTTTCTCTTGCTGGGGATATTGGGTGGGCTTGCAGTGGGAATTTCTACCAGGCTATTTCTCCCTACAGGGACATGAATGTGCTGTGGTTCAACTACCTTGTGGGTGAACTCACTGGGAAACTCTGTCAGGCTATTTCTCATGCCAGGGACATAGGTATATGGCATTGTGCTTAGGAGCTATGCAAGTCACAACTGTTTAGGGGATCAGGCTCCAAGCAGCTAGGGACATGCATTGTGGCCACCTGTGCAAGTAAGGTAAAATGAAGGTGGAGTTTCAAGATGGACAGAGGCAGTGGCTACTGGCCCATAGCGCAGAGTGTGCTCCAGCAGCAGCTCCGGTTTCAAGATGGTGCCATGCTGTATCAGCTTGCATCCTAGGAGTGGAGAGTGCACAACATGAGCTCCTACCCTGGAGCAATGCAGTCATGTGAATTCCAGGAAGTTCCCCAAACTGCATTTAGGGACTTTAAGGGTTGCATAATTCTCCTGTAGCAAGAACTGCAAGTACCTTCAGTGGTAATTGAGGTTATTGGGGGTCTCCTGCCTACTTTTTCTTGCAAAGGAAAGTCCTTTCAGGCTCCAAGTTGATCCTGGCAAGGGATATAGGGGAGGAGAGTCAGAGTGCTTTGCTCTTCTCTCTATGCTACCATTCTGGGTTTGCATGCTCCACAGGTTTTATTACTTACTTGCTACACTCCGGCTCTCTCCTTCAAACTCTCTACTCAAACTTGTCTATTTGTTGCTTTGGTTCTTTTCATTTCTTTAGCAGGTCACCTGCAGATACTTCCATCCTCCTTATTTACATCCAAAAATCATATAAAAATTCATTTTCTAATAATTTTTTTCAATGAGGTTTTAAAATCCTATAGGTAGTCTTAATGCAGAAAAAAATAAAAAATTCTTAGATGGACCAGATTGTAATTTCAAATTATTATGGATAATATTCATCTATTCAACACCTTCTGTTTTATATTAAATAGTTAAATTATGAGGTCCACATTTTAATGTAGGGACTTTTTATTATACTTCACCTTTGATGAGTCCTAGAGTTTATGATCTGTTGTCCATGAAGCCATCAGAGTGGATTCCAAGATATGAAGTGGATCTCTGAGTACGGGACAATGAAGTTGAACTCAGAAAATGGAAGAAGATTCCAGGAAAAAAAAGTAGATTTTGGAGATCACTTTCCTCATTTTCATCCACTTACCTACTTTCCTAACAAATGCATCTCTGCAGATTCCTTATTACCATACCAGTTCAGCAATGCCTTTTTATGTTTCACTTAACATATTTATTTCTTCTCATTGGAGAAGATCATTCCAGGTATCTAGTCAGCCATGTTGAAAAAGACATTACCTGATATTTATTTACAAGAAAAATGTCACTTGAAACTCTCCTTCATGCCAGGATTTCTGTCTAAAAACTGTTTCTGTCCTACCTTAGGATGTAGTTCTAAAGGTTAAAAGTGTAGTTTTATTTTGGAGTGGCCAATGTAACTGAGATAGCCAGGGAGATCTCTGAAGAACTAAGAAAGGGCAAAATCATTTTATTCTTTATGTTAGTGGAGGCATGTAAAGACCATTCTCCCAACTATTTCCTGTTTATATTTCCACCTCCTTATCCTTAAAAAATACAAATCATAAAATTAAAATTTAAAAGAAATAATCAAATGATGTACAAGTTACCATCATGAACTGAGATAAAAGGCTAGAGGATATTAGGATAAACACAAATAAATAAAACTGATACTTTAGCATTGTTTGGGAAAGGAGCTGGTTGCGATTTCACAAAAAAAACAAGGCTAGTATTTCTAAGGCTTCATGAACAGGAAGCCATAAACTCAAACTTCGGTGAAAAAGAAATTCTTTAAGTCTTGGTACCTAAAGAAACTTTAATCAGTACACGTTGGTTCAACTGGATTTTAAGCATGATTGAAAAACAGACACTCGGGGCCCTATTCATATTTAAGAGCTCATTGTGTTTTCCATTTGATTTAATCTGATGAGAGAATATGCTTGGTCAGCTGCAAACAGCATGTTAAGAATTATGTTTAACTTAGCTGATAAGGTACATTTGAGGGGTGGGGAAAAGAGATCCTCAGTATATGGATGTGCTAAGCTCTACAGTATAAAATAACACCCTGAGCAAAACACTGACTTTTTTTTTACTTCACCAATTTTATGCCTATCATCACTCACAAACATTTAAAACTCACCTCATTCAAGTAATCCTATATTTGTTTGTTTTTTACTAGATTCATTGTAGAAAAATAGAGTATCATTCAGTTTTCTTTTCTTTTCCTTTCTTTTTTTTTTTCCCGCCCCCGAGATGGAGTCTTGCTCTGTCTCCTAGGTTGGAGTGCAGCGGCACGATCTCAGATCACTGCAACCTCTGCCTCCTGGGTTCAAGCAATTCTCCTGCCTCAGCCACCCAAGTAGCTGGGATTACAGGCACCTGCCACCACGCCTGGCTAATTCTTGTATTCTTAGTAGAGATGGGATTTCTCCAGGTTGACCAGTCTGTTCTCAAACTCTTGACCTCAGGTGATCTGCCTGCCTCAGCCTCCCAAATTGTTGGAATTATAGACGTGAGCCACCACACCCAGCCCTATTTAGTTTTCAGTCATGCCTTCTCAGACAGTCTTATTGTGTTTATGGTCTTACCTCTAACTTGACTTTAACTCTTCTGAAAATAGACAAAAAATCATTATAAGTGTCTTCTCTATCAATTTATGATGTCTGATATCATGCATTCCATAAATTTTATTGACCAATAACATAAATATGAATCAAATTCATATCTTGTTTTAATTACCTCAATGTTTAAATGTCCACATAAAACTTTAAAAATTGACACAATGTAGATAATTAAGGTTGGAAAGTGCATCTTCCAAAACATATTATACTTTTCAAGTAAACCCTTAGACATTTAAATTCTAATTAAAATGAGAAAAAAAAATGTTTCTTCAAGGCTTTGAAATTTTTAATTAATATTTGTATTTAAAAACTACTAATAATCACTTTATGCAATTATTTTAAACAATATTTTCAAATTAGGCAATTAAAATAATTTAATGAACCAATTTAAATTATGTTTAGCATAAGTGGTTTAATGTCTAAAACAATGTTATCATTATTCATAGTGATAAAATTAATAATAAATATTTCTAAAATCTGTTATATTATGTGTGGGAAATTATGAACAGATCTGGAGCAAAGGCTGTGAGATATAGAGGGATGATAAAGCTAGATAGATGGAGCAGTTGATTGATGAAGATCTGTGCATGCAATGAATTCCTAAGATGTTTCAGCAGCTTGTGTTCATTGATGGCCTCTTATATATTAGAAATTTTACTAATGTAATTATGCAAGAGATGTAAGCTTAAATGTTAAGAAAGGGAATATCTTGGTCCACTTAGGCTGCTACAACAAAGTACTATAAGCTGAGTAGCTTATAAATAACAGAATTTGCTTATCATAGTTCTGGAGGCTGAGAAATCCAAAAATAAGGCAAATTTGGTATCAAGTGGGTGCCTGTTTTCTTGTTCGTAAGTGATATCTTCTCACTGTGTCCTCATATGATGCAAGGAGCTAGCTAGCTCTCTGCAGTCTCTTTTATAAGAGCTCTAATCCCAATCATGAGGACTTTGCCCTCATGGCAGGACCTCCCCAAAGGCCCTACTTCTTAATAACATCACTTTAGTGGTTAGGATTGTAGCATATTAATTTGGGGAGCCTAAATATTTATACCACAGCATGAAATTACTTAATTAGTTTTAAAATATTTATCTAGAAACCATTTTAAGATTTAAAAGCAGTTGTAGAATAGAGAAAGATTAACATTAGATAAAAGTAATTAGCCTATTATAATATTTTTATTTAAAGGATAAATTAGTCAGTAGCTGATAGAATTGTGTAAGTGCCTTAGGTTTAAAAAGCATTCCAGAAATTGAATGGATAGCGCTGGTTGACTGATTTCAGATGGGCAAAATGATTTAGACTAAGATTGATTTCTTAGTGCTAGCAGCAAGAATTATGACACAGTAACATATTTTTTCAACCTACCAAAAAGAAGTTGACAAGCTTCCAATACATAAAAGGAGTAGATTGTTGATGAGTTGTGATAGATTTGAAATTTTCTCTCTATTTTTATCAATAAAATTCTATTTTTAAAGTAAAACTTAATGGATAAAATAGAGAAAACAGTATTTTATTAAAATAATTTTCTTATATGCATTCAAATTTGCTTAAAAAACAATTAAGAATTTACATTTTTATTAAAAAGCCTGTCAAATACTAAAATGAAAATTCATTAGCTATACTTGAGAGATGACTAGATACAGTAAAGCAAAGTATCAGCAAATTTAAATGTTGACAGCTAGTATTTACTCAAGCCAAAGTAAAAAAAAAAGAAAAAATAGTAATAAAAAAAGCAGATCCTAGATTACCTCTGGGATTGTATTAAGCTTCCTGAAATATGTATAACTGGAGTCCTAGAAGAAAATAAAAATAAGAAAAGAGCAGTCAAACTACAAACAATATAGTAGTCAAAGTTTTTCATACTGTAAATAGATAGTATTCACAGAATTTGGAAACCCAGCAGAACACAAGCAAGATAAATAGAGAGGAAACCAATCCTAAGAGAAGAGAAAAGTCAGACTGCTAAACCATAAAGCTATGGTGACAATGTTAAAATTGGCCAGAGAAAAAAGATACATAACACACAGGAATACAGCTATAAAAAGTAGAATTGAAGACAGTAGGACATCTTTAGTGTTCAAAAAATAAGAATTAAAAACATAGAATTTTTATCTTTAAAAAGTGTTTTGTTCAAAAGTAAAGAAACTTCCTGATAAATAAAAACAATGAACTCATGCTGCTCAAGAAAAATACTAGAAAATATATGTGATAGATATTCAAATACAAAGAAAAAAAGTTATAATGTGCAAACGTCACACCTAAGAAAGCTGATGTAGCTATGCTAATATGAGAAAGGCAGACTTTAAGATGAGTTGTATTACCAGACTGAAAAATGTGTAATTTTGTAATGATAAAAAATGCAATTCATCAGGAAGAAATCAATTCTAAAATTCTATACACTTAATAATAGAAGTTTAGAATACATAAAACCAAAAGGAACAAAAATAAAAGGGGGAACTAGATAAATATATAATTATAGTTAAAAATGTTAACACACCACATCAGTAATTTATAAAATGAGTGTCCTCAATTCTGTAAATGTTTAAAAGACTTGAAAATCACTATGAACCAGCTTAATTAATATTTATTAAACATTTCACCCAATAACTGCAGAATAAACATTGTTTTCAAGTTCATAGGAAATGTTCACAGAGGCAGACTCCATGCTGGGGCATAAAATAAGTCACAATAAATGTCATGTGATTAAATCATGTAGAGCATGTTTTCCAACCACAGAAATATTTAATTAGAAATATAAAGAAATGCATTTAAATAAATCCCAAATGCTTAAAAGTGTTATGAAAGTAATAATACATTTATTTTCTTTTTATTTTCTTTTTTTTTATTATACTTTAAGTTCTAGGGTACATGTGCATAATGTGCAGGTTTGTTACATATGTATACATGTGCCATGTTGGTGTGCTGCACCCTTCAACTCGTCAGCACCCATCAATTCATCATTTATATCAGGTATAACTCCCCAGTGCAATCCCTCCCCCCTCCCCCCTCCCCATGATAGGCCCCAGTGTGTGATGTTCCCCTTCCCGAGTCCAAGTGATCTCATTGTTCAGTTCCCACCTATGAGTGAGAACATGCGGTGTTTGGTTTTCTCTTCTTGTGATAGTTTGCTAAGAATGATGGTTTCCAACTGCATCCATGTCCCTACAAAGGACGCAAACTCATCCTTTTTTATGGCTGCATAGTATTCCATGGTGTATATGTGCCACATTTTCTTAATCCAGTCTGTCACTGATGGACATTTGGGTTGATTCCAAGTCTTTGCTATTGTGAATAGTGCCGCAATAAACATACGTGTGCATGTGTCTTTGTAGTAGCATAATATATAATCCTTTGGGTATATACCCAGTAGTGGGATGGCTGGATCATATGGTACATCTAGTTCTAGATCCTTGAGGAATCGCCATACTGTTTTCCATAATGGTTGAACTAGTTTACAATCCCACCAACAGTGTAAAAGTGTTCCTATTTCTCCACATCCTCTCCAACACCTGTTGTTTCCTGATTTTTTAATGATTGCCATTCTAACTGGTGTGAGATGGTATCTCATTGTGGTTTTGATTTGCATTTCTCTGATGGCGAGTGATGATGAGCATTTTTTCATGTGTCTGTTGGCTGTATGAATGTCTTCTTTTGAGAAATGTCTGTTCATATCCTTTGCCCACTTTTTGATGGGGTTGTTTGTTTTTTTCTTGTATATTTGTTTGAGTTCTTTGTAGATTCTGGAAATTAGCCCTTTGTCAGATGAGTAGATTGCAAAAATTTTCTCCCATTCTGTAGGTTGCCTGTTCACTCTGATGGTAGTTTCTTTTGCTGTGCAGAAGCTCTTGAGTTTAATTAGATCCCATTTGTCAATTTTGGCTTTTGCTGCCGTTGCTTTTGGTGTTTTAGACATGAAGTCCTTGCCCATGCCTATGTCCTGAATGGTACTACCTAGATTTTCTTCTAGGGTTTTTATGGTATTAGGTCTAACATTTAAGTCTCTAATCCATCTTGAATTAATCTTCGTATAAGGAGTAAGGAAAGGATCCAGTTTCAGCTTTCTACTTATGGCTAGCCAATTTTCCCAGCACCATTTATTAAATAGGGAATCCTTTCCCCATTTCTTGTTTTTGTCAGGTTTGTCAAAGATCAGATGGTTATAGATGTGTGGCATTATTTCTGAAGGCTCCGTTCTGTTCCATTGGTCTATATCTCTGTTTTGGTAATAATACATTTAAAAAATAATACTTATGAGTCAGGAAAGACATCACAAAGGAAATTTTTTAAATTATTTAAATCCAATGATAATAAAAATGCAATATAACATAATTTGTTATATTGCATATATATTATATACATATATTATAAATATACATATATTAAATATGTATTAAAAAGCAATATCTGTTATAGAAATTAAATTTATAATTTAAAATACCCTTACATAGATAATTTCAGGCCCAGTTTTCCCCAGTAAAAAATTATATCAAACAAATAAGGAACAAAGCAATATTCCTCATTTGATTTTTTGAAGCCATTATAATTCTGATTCCAAAATCTGAGACAATCTTACGAGAAAATAAAATTACACACTGATTAAATTTATAAACTTAGGTGCAAAAAAATAAAAATCCCCAAAATGTTAGCATGTCAAATATGACAATATATTTACAAGACTAAAAATGTAAGGCACTAAGTAGCAGCAGGTTTTATTTCGGGAATGAAAACTTGATTTAACATTCAAAAATCAATGTAATCAGACAGCAAGTAATGCAGGTTGGATGTCCCCTCCAAATCTCATTTTGAGATGTAATCCCCAGTGTTGGAAGTGGGGCCTGGTGGAAGATGTTTGGGTTACAGGGATAGATTCTTCACTTCTCACAATAGTGAGATGGTGAGTTCTTGCAAGATCTGGTTGTTTAAAAATGTGTCGCACCTCCTCCCACCATTGATCCTCTCTCGCCATGTGACATACCTGCTTCTGTTTCACCTTCTGTCATGAGTAAAAGTAGATGCCACTGCCATGCTTGTATAGTCTATAGAACTATGAACCAATTAAACTTCTTTTCTTTATAAATTACCCAGTCTCAGGTGTTTCCCTAGAGCAATGCAAGAATGGCTAGTACAGAAAATTTGTACCAGGAGTGAAGCAGTACTATAAAGAGGCCTGAAAAAGTGGAAACAGCTTGGCAACTGGATAACTGGCAAAGGTTGGAAGAGTTTGGAGGGCTCAAAAACAGACATAAAAATGAGAGGAAGTTTGGCCCTTCTTAAAGAGTGGTTAAGTGGCTGTGAACAAAATGCTGACAGTAAAGGATAAAGTGAATTCCACCCTGATGAGATCTCAGATGGAAATGAGGAAGTTATTGAGAACTAGAGCAGAAGTCACCCATGTTATGCTTTAGCAAAAAGAGCTTGCCTGCATTGTGTTCATGTCCTGGGGATCTGAGAAAGTTTAAACTTAAAAGTGATGACCTACAGTATCTGACAGAAAAAATTTTCTAAGCATCAGAGCATTCAAGATGTGGCCTGGCTGCTTCTTAGAACCTGCACTCAGATACAAGAGAAAAAAAAAAAAAAAAAAAAAAAAAAAAAACCTTGACTTATAGTTTGAATTTATATTTGAAAGGGAAGCAGAGTGTAAAAGTTTGGAAACTATGCAGCTTGGCCATGTGGCAGAGAAAAAAAAAGCATTACCAGAAAAGGAATTCAAGCAGGCTGTGGAGCAATCACTTATTAGTGAGACTGGCATGATTAAAGAGCCAGGTTACTGATAGCTCAAACAATGGGGAAAAGGCATTGAAGGCATATCAGAGATCTTTGTGGCAGTGCCTCCCATCACAGACTTTGAGGTTGAAAAGGAAAGAATGGTTTCCTGGGCCAGGCCTAGGACCTCTCTGCTCTGTCCAACATCAAGACACTCCTCCATGTGTCCTGGCCACTCCAGCTCTAGGCAAAGTTCAAAGGGCTCTAGGTTTGGCTTGGGCTACAACTGCAGAGGCTGCAATCCATAAGCCTTGACAACTTCTACATGGTGTTAAGCATGTAGGGGCAGAGTGCAAGTGTGGAAGAGGCTTGGCAGCCTCCACCTAGATTTCAGAGGATGTATCAGAAAGTCTAGGTTCCCA
This sequence comes from Piliocolobus tephrosceles, assembly GCF_002776525.5. Taxonomy (NCBI): domain Eukaryota; kingdom Metazoa; phylum Chordata; class Mammalia; order Primates; family Cercopithecidae; genus Piliocolobus; species Piliocolobus tephrosceles. Next base: position 120,388,718 of record NC_045435.1, on the reverse strand, counting down.
GATAGAAGACTTCTTCAAGGGCAGAGCCCTCACAGGAAACCTCCACAAGGGCAGTACAGAGGGTAAGAATGGGTTTGGGGGCCCCACACAGAATCCTCACTACGGCTCTGCCCAGTAGAAATCTGGGAACTGAGCCACTGTTCTCCAGACCACAGACTGGTAGATTCACAGGCAGCTTGTACCCTGCACCTGGAAAAGCTGCAGGTGCTCGACACCAATCCGTGAAAGCAGCCATAGGGTCTGTAGCCTGCAAAGACACACTGACAGAGCTTCCCAAGGTCTTTGGAGCCCACCCCTAGGAGCAGTGTGCCTTGGATGTGGGATATGGAATCAAAGGAGGTTATTCCAGAGCTTTAAGATTTAATGACTGTCCTGCTAGGTTTCAGATTTACTTGGGGCCTGTGGAACCTTCCTTTTGGCCAGTTTCTCATTTTGGAATGGGAATGTTTACCCAGTATCTGTACCTCAATTGTATCTTGGAAGTAAATAACTTGTTTTAATTTTACAGACTTATAGGTAAAATATAATCATTTCCAAATGAGACTTTGGAGTTTGAAGTTGGGATTGGTACTTTTGAATTAATGCTGGAATGAGCTACCACTCTGGGGGACTATTGGGAAGAGATTATTGTATTTTGGAATATGAGAAGGACATGAGATTTAGGGGGCCAGAAGTGAAATGATATGGGTCAGAAGTCCCTTCCAATCTCATGTTGAGATGTAATTCCCAGTGTTAGAGGTAGGGTCTGGTAGGAGATGTTTGGTTCATGGGGGCACATCCCCCATGCCTTGGTGCTATCCTCACAATTGTATGTTACCACAAGACCTGGTTATTTAAAAATGTGTGGCACCTCCCACCCCACTCTGGCTGCTACTTTCACCATGAGACATGCCTGCTCCCTTTTTGCTTTCTACCATGAGTGAAAACTCCCTGAGGCCTCCCCAGAAGCTGGGCAGATGCTGGCACCATGCTTGCGTAACCAACAAAAACATGAGCCAATAAAACTTTTCTTTATAAATTATCCAGTCTCAAGTACTGCTTATAACAATGAAAGAATGCCCTAACACATAAAGGGAATAAAAGAGAAACACGGAGTCACCTCAATAGATACAGGAAAAGTATTTGTTAAAATTCTACAACCATTAAAAAAATAAAAACATAAAAACTTTTGTGACTAGAAAGAAAGTTTATCAGTTTGCTTAAGAGCAATCGTCTATTAAAATATATACATAAAGTCATAATATGAAAAAAGACTTTCCACTTATATAAGAAAGAAGGAAAAGACCCTCACTCTTACGTTTCTGCAGTGTTGTAAATCCTAGAAAGTGTAAAATGTATGAAAAATATAAAATATAACACAAAAGAAGATATTAATAAATAAATTTAATAAGATATGTAAGTTCTCAAATTTAAAAATGTATTTGACACAGGTATGAAAAGATGTGTTGTACATGAAGTGAAAGACTCTATATAGTTAAAATATTAATTTTCCAAATTTATCTATAAATTCAGGGCCACCACAGTTGAAACCACAATTTTTGTTGTTGTTGTTGCTTTGTTTTCATTTGGCTTTTTAGAAGCATTTTCAATTCTATTCTGAGAATTCTATGAAAACAAAAATTTCTAAAACATTTGCTCTAAAAAAAGGTGGAGAAAAACTTCCTAACCCTTAAGTGGCATGGGTTACACATAGTGACATTCATTCAAAGAGTACTCCATGAAATTAAAACTCTCAAAAACTTGGGTATAGGAGAAACATAATATAATAAAAGCCATATATGAAAAACTCACAGCTAGTATCATACTAAATTGGGGAAAACTTTCCCTTAAAATCTGGAACATAATAAGGATGCCCACTGTCACTTCTGTTACTCAACATAGTACCGGAAGTCCTAGTTAGATAATCAGAGACAACAGAAAAATACAAAGAGCATCCAAATTAAAAAAAGAGGAAGTCAAATTATCCATATTTGCCAATGACATAATATTATATTTGGAAAAAACCTAAAGATTCCACAAGAAAACTTTTAGATCTGCTAAGCAAATTCAGTAGAGTTGAAGAATACAATATCAGCTTACAAAAGTCAGTAGCATTTCTTATGCCAACAGTCAACAAACTGAAAAAGAAATAAAAAATAAGCTTATTAACAGTAGCCCAAATAAAATTAATACCAAGGTATCAGCTAAAAAAGTGAAAGATATCTGAATAAAAACTGTAAAATAATGATTAAAGAAATTGGAGAGGACACAAAAACGGAAAAATATTCCATGTTTATGTATTGAAAGAAGGAATATTGTTAAGATATCCATATTATCCAGTGCAATCTACAGATTCAATGTAATCCCTGTCAAAATACCAATGACACTCCTTATGGAAATAGAAAAAAATATATCTAAAATGTATATGGAACCACAAAACAACTCAGAATAGACAAAGATACTCTAAGCAAAAAGAACAAAATTGTAAGAACCACTGTACCTGATGTCAAATTATACTACAGAGCTATAGTAACCAAAACAGCATGTTACTGACATAGAAGCAGACACATAGACCAGTGGAACAGAATAGACAACCAGGAAACAAATCCACAAACCTACAGTGAACTCATTTTCAACAAAGTGCCAAGAATATTCACTGGGGAAAGAACAATCTCTTCAATAAATGGTGCTAGGAAAACTGGATACTCATAACCAGAAGAATGAAACTAGACCCATATGTCTCGCCATATACAAAAATCAAATCAAAATGGATTACAGACTTTAAGACAAAAACTGGATGAAACTGGAGGTAATTATGTTAATTAAAATAAGCCAGGCACAGAAACACAAGCATCACATGTTCTCACTTATTTGTGGGGTCTAAAAATCAAAACATTTGATCCTATAGAGATAGAAAATAGAACAATGATTACCAGAGGCTGGGAAGGGGAAAGAAAGAAGGGAGGGTGGGAGTGGTGTGGAGATGGATAATACATACAAAAAAAAGGAATAAATGAATGAATAAGGCCTAGTATTTGATTGCACAGGAAGGTGACTATAGTCATTAATTATTTAATTGTACATTTTAAAGTAACGAAATGTATAACTGGATTGTTTGTAACACAAAATATAAATGCTTGATGGGATAGATACCCCATTCTCCATGAGGTGCTTATTTCACATTGCAAGTCTCTATTAAAATATCTCATGCACCCCATAAATATAGAAAGCTACGATGTACCCACAAAAGTTAAATATTAAGGAAACAAAGAACACTGTATTGATAAGTAGAAAAAATAGGTAAATTTCCAGTGGAAAAACCTGATAATTATTACCTCATCCAATTAATCAAGGTTAGCACTAATTACGATATCATACTAATAACATGGGTTTTTGATAAAATGCAATGAGAATTGCACTTCACCTTTCTGTCCTTCACATACATATATAAAATATATATTTTTTAGGATTTTGACAAATGTGTACATATTTTATATGATTACATCATAACATCTTCAAAATCTACATACCAAATAGACAAGGAGCACTAAATATATATGTATATATCCTAATAATGAGAAAACATCCTACATACTCAGTTGAGAAACATTTTATAAACTAGTTGTCCAGCAGTCTGAAAACTGTGAAAATTGTCCAAAATGTGAGAAGTCAAGAAAACTATCACAGTCTACAAGAGACTAAAAAGACACAACAAGTAGATGCTATGTTACATCATGGACATTATCCTGAAACATGACAAAGCAATTAGATATGTCTAAGGAAACTTGAATAAAGTATGAACTGTAGTTAAAAATGTAGGTATCAATGTTAGTCCATTAGTTGTGATAAATGTACTGTACTTATGTACCATGTAAACAATTAAAAAATTGGAAAGTGAGTATATGAGAACTTTATTTCTCTGTGCAACTTTCCTGTACATCTGAAACTATTGTAAAATTAAAATGTTTCTTTTTAAAAAGCTTTGAAGAGTCATAACAATATTCAAAGAGGAGAATACCATGTGGGATTTCAGGGTTTACTCTAAAGGTACATTAATCACATTGGCGTGGTATTGGCATAAGGATAGATACATACATCAATGGAACAAGTAGAGAGTACAGAAATACATCCACACAGATATAGTCAATTGATTTTTGACAATCATGCCAAAGTAATTAAATAGGTAAGGTATAGTATTTTAAATCACAGTGCTGAAACAAATTGCTATCCACATATGAAATAAACAACATTATTTCAATCCTTACATATAACATTTGCAACAGTTAATTCAGTATGGATTATAAAATCAGATGTATAAACTAAAAGTATAAAGTTTCTGCAAGTAAACATAAGAGAACTTCTTTATAAACTTTGGATGGAGACATGTTTCTTACAATTCAAAGGATATTAAACATAAAACAAAAAGTGGATAAATATGACACCTTAAAATCTAAGTAATCTTTTATTTAAAACTACTCTTAAAATAAAGAAAAAGTCATCTGCCTACTGGAATTAAATACTCACAATGTTAGTCTGACAAAGAATTTATTTCTAGATTATATACTAACTCCAACAAATCAATAATAAAATGACAGACTTCAATTTAAAAACTGCATGAAATTCTTTAATATACATGTTATAAATGAAAACAGAGAAATGGCCACTGAGTTCATGAAATTATGCTAACATAACTAGTTATAAGAAAAATGCAAACTAATTATTTGGGCATAGTGGCATGTAACTGTAGTCTCAGCTACTCAGGAGGTGAGACAGGAGCATGGCTTGAACCCAGGAGTTCAAAGCTGCAGTGAGCTCTAATTGCACCACTCTACTCCAGCTTACACAACAGTATGAGGCCCTGTTTCAAAAATCTCAAAAATGAAAACAAAAAATAGAACATGAAAATGTCAAGTGCTGCTGAAGATGTAAAACAAATATATATATGGAACTGTCCTATAGAGTCAAATAACATAATAACAATAAACCCAGAAATTCTAGCTGAAGGTATTTACCCAAGAGGAATGAAAACACACAAATATGTGTACAGAAGTGATCAGAGCAAGTTTATTCAGAATGGTAAAGAAAATAACCAAAATGTTTATTAAAGGGGGAATAAATATAAAAAAGAGTTATTCTCATAAAATGGAAATCATATTTAGCAATTAAAAATAAGCAGCTACTAATACATTATTTTGAGTGAAAGAAGCAAAAAAAAGGTGTGCATACCTTCTTCTGTTTATAAATTCCTACTAAGCAACAGCGATAGGAAAATAGTTGTTATCACGGAGGATAGATAGGGGTTGACTAGACAGGCACATGAGTACTTTCTGGGACAATTGTAATAGTCTTTGTCTTATTTGAGATGTAGATTTTGAAGTTGTGATTATGTAATCATAAAATGTGTACACATTTGTCAAAATCCTAAAAATCATACACTTAAAAATGCCTGCATGTCATTGTACAAACACAATGCTCAATTTAAAATGCTAGAATTAACTTTAAATATTCTTCTTAATTGGCTTTTACTTACATTTATTTAATTATAGATTGTGTTGAATATTTTAACTATATTTGTGTTCTAGTTTATCAGTGAATATTATATTATACTTTGTGCTTGTGTATATTTTTCCTTTTTATTTCTATTATGTCTTAATAGATATAACTTACCATTTATTTAACTTATTACTGCACATATTTTACAACTGTTATTTTAACTTAATATATTAAATCTTTATATTCATTTTATTGTGATTTTTTTTTTTTTTTTTTTTTTTTTTTTTTTTTTTTTTTTTTT
>NC_045435.1:120242581-120382845 GCF_002776525.5 Piliocolobus tephrosceles | reverse complement strand
TTTTTTTCTGATTTCTAGTTGATTATGGCTTTTTTTCTGTTGATGTAAAAAGCATCCTGAATAAAATAAAGTATATTCCTGGGCTATTTTAATTATCTCTCTGGTGTAATAAAATAACACATATTTTAGCTTTTATAATGTATTTATATAAGAAAGAGTAATTCTCTCATTACTCATCTTTGGTAATAATTTACATATATGGTCCATTCTATTCTCTTCGAATAACTTTAAAGTCTATATATCGAGGTAAATCAATGACACTGTAAAATTCATTAAAATTGTATTAAGTCTACACATTAAACGGTGAATTTCTGACATCTACACATTAAATAGTGAATTTCTGACATCTTACTCTATTTTTGTTCTGATTAAGGAAAATGAGACTTTCCTCCACTATTTTTTTTTCCCTCTACATAACTTAAGAACATTTTACTTTTCCATTTATATCTCTGATTTAGTCTTATGTATTGTAATTATATTGTTACATTTGAGTGAAAATATTTTCATTTTAACTTAATTAGCTTTTAATGTTACATAGGAAGTATTTGTGTCCAAATATTATAATAGTGCCTCATATGAAGAGTAATGTTGATTTCTTGATACAGAGTCACAGCTTTTATTAACTTTTTATTTTATTACATTGTATATTGGGATACATTTTCTATGATATTTGCTTTGAAAGGATAATTAATTGAAGATTCTTCAAAGCTCAGTATATGATGTTTTGATATTAGATTCCCATATTTCATTTAACGTTTTATGATACAATTATATCTTTAGGACATGGAATCCTAATAATTTTATTTTAGAAATACAAAGAGAACTCAAAAATTTAGTTTTAGTTTATCCCCAAGTTATATTTATATGACTGTAGAAAGCATAGTGAACAGTTTAGTGAATGCTAAGAACTAGAAAGATATATCATAAGAACAGCAAAGGTTTTAAAGGGTTTCTGAATAGCATACAGATGGTATGACAGTAACCAAAATACTGGAACATAGTGAATGACATCTCAGAGCCCACCAGTGATAAGGCGGTAGTCAAGATAGGAATCATTTTTCACTGACAGCCTTTTCCTGAGAGCCTGCCAGTACAATGATAATCAGAAGAGGAAAGAAGAGGGGAAATAACCAGTGTGACTTGAAAAAAAAAAAAAAAAAAAAAAATGGTCCTATAGCCTCTTCCAAATCTCTTTCCATCCAACTTTGTTCCAAACATGATGTTGTATCCTGGACTGAAAACAGAGAAATTCCTTCTAACAAAGTAGAGTAATTTTCCTGAAAATCTTTGGACTTGTAGACAGGGAGTTCAGCCCCAGACCCAAGACTCATAATTTGACAGCTGGGAGGAGAGAAAACTGAGCATCTGTCTGTTGAAGTGAAAGTTGTCATGTCATGAGATCTGTCTGGAAACAAATGTGTATTAAAGGAAAAGCCCAGCAAAGGCATATGAAAGCCACAAAGCCACCTACGGTAATCAAAGTCATTACTCATTATAAATAGAAAATTAAAGAAAATCAAAGTACTCAAAAATAAGAATCAATGTGAACTTGAAATACATGAAATCTCATGAGAAAAAGAAGTACTTGAAAAGATTCCAAATTAGCACCTTCAATGATATTTTTTGGAAGATAATCCACCTATATGAATTGGTTGGTTTGAAAAAGAAAAAAAAAAAAATAGTATTCAAAATAGAAGAATAGTCCAGGCATGGTGGCTCACGCCTGTAGTCCCAGCACTTTGGGAGGCCGAGGTGGGCGGATCACAAGGTCAAGAGATGGAGACCATCTTGGCTGACATGGTGAAACCTCGTCTCTACTAAAAATACAAAAAAATCAGCCAGGCGAGGTGGCGCGCTCCTGTAGTCCCAGCTACTCAGGAGGCTGAAGCAGGAGAATCACTTGAACCTGGGAGGCGGAGGTTGCAGTGAGCCGAGATCACACCACTGCACTTCAGTCTGGTGACAAAGCAAGACTCTGTCTCAAAGGGAAAACAACAACAACAGAAAAACACACACACACACACACACAACAACAACAACAACAACAACAACAACAACAAAAAACAGAAGAATAATTATTGACAATTAAAAATAAAAATATGATAACTTCACTTTTAAAAGTGAAATAGAACAGTGATAAAATTGAGGATCCTAAGGAAAATAAGATAGAAAAGAAAAGAAAGCTAAGAGATTAAGGATTAAGAATGGCGAATATCAGTCAGAAAGTACTTCTGACTGAAATTACCTCTAGAATGAAAAGATGTGGACAACAGATGAAAGATATCAACAGGTATTAAAAGGTTTTGCTCTTGTTGCCCAGGCTGGAGTTCAATGGCGCAATCTCGGCTCACCGCAATCTCTGCCTCCCAGGTTCAAGCGATTCTCCTGCCTCAGCCTCCAGAGTAGCTGGAATTACAGGCACCAGCCACTAAGCCTGGCTAAATTTTTGCGTCTTTAGTAGAGACGGGGTTTCACCATGTTGGCCAGGCTGGTCTTGGATTCCTGACCTTGTGATCCATCCAACTCAGCCTCCCAAAGTGCTGGGATTACAGGCGTGAGCCACGATGTCTGGCCTAAAAGATTGTTTTTTTCAAAGTGGAGAGTAAAAACAAATCTTCACATTGAAAAGACTTGATGAGTAATAAGAAAGAGATGCAGAGCTAGAAATACCTAATGATGACACACGATAATTTTTTTTTTAAAAAGTCTAAAAATATTCAGAGAAAATGTACAAAACTTGTAAGTGAAGTTGAGTCCTACAAGTTCTCAAAGAAGGAGAACAAACAATTTGTTTCTACAACTTTATGTCCTATTAGATTCAAGTGAGAAAAAGAAATAAGGCATTTTAGTCACAACACTATTCAGAAAGTCACCCCCACACCCACCACGTATCTTTTTTGAAAAAAAAAAAAAAAAATTGGGGATATACTTTAGTAAAACACAGACTAAACTCCAGAGGAAAACATTGAATCCCAGAAACAGGCTATTAACATTATAAGACAAAATTTAGAAAGCAATCATTCTGAAAGTTATTGCTATATAACTGGCCTAAAAAGTAAATACTTAACCAACATATAAATAAGAAGTTGAATTATTCTAGTAAATAATAAAAATGCACTTATTTCTTCCTTCGCTGAAAAGAGCATTAATTCTTGAAGAAAAAAATGTTTAAAACTAGAAAAAGTGTAGTCTAAATATAAAGTATCTTATAGTAGAAATTTGAATATTTGAAAGAAAGAGGAAATTTCCTCTTTCTTTTTGTATATATTCATGTTTGATATACTATATTAGACCTATATGTCTTCATATGAGCTCAATGACAAAATGTTTCTAAGCCTAACCATATTTCCATGTCCATAGTGTTAAAGCTTTCTTCACAGGTATTTGGTTTTCAAAAGTAAAGAAAGGAGGGAAGAAAAATAGGTTTACAAAAAATAAATGTATATATATACACACATACACGCACATACATATATATATATATATGGCATGAGGACCTAGGGAAAGTTACATATACTAAAATACCCTGTCACTCAAAATACGTGGAAATACTTGGGGGGGGGGAAATCCCAATTCATGCTTACCTGAACTCAGAATAAAGGGGAAAAATTCACTGAGATCAATACATTAAGAAGAAACTGCTAACGAGAATAATAACATGACATTGAAACCTCAAGGTCCATCAAAAAAGATGCAGAAACCTCTGATTTAAATGCAAGAGTTTTAACAAGAATACCTGACAAGAGAAAAGGCCTTGGCCTCCCTGAGGGGATAATAACTGCAGAGAACTGGATAATGAGAACTCAGCCCTGTAAAAATTTGAAGAAAGTGTTCTGAGAAGGAGGGAAGAGTATAAAACCCCCAAAGCAAAAGGGCCTTGGGGCAGTAAGACTGTGGTCTAGTGAGCAAGAAAGAATGTAGTAATAGTAGAGATCAAAGGTTTAGACACAATCCAGGTATGTAAGGCTATAATTGTGATAAATAGCTTTGATTTGAAACTAAGCTAAATGGAAAGCCATTAGAGGGTTTCAGGAAGCAGTGATGAAATCAGATTTAAAATAAAAAATGGATGTTGCTCTGGGTGAATAAAATAGATAATGCATAAGTGTTTAATACAGTTCCCATCATAGAATAAGCATCACATAATAGATAACTGATTCTTCAACAGAAGCAAATATGTAAATGGTCAATTTGTTTCTTAATTTTATTTTCACTAGTTACACCATTTCTGCCAGTAGTACCACAAACTTTTCATTTTCATTTCTACAAATATATCTTAGGGCTAATATTAAAGGTGATCTGAAAGTTTTGGGTGGATAATAGGGAGAATTTTGGCTTAAGGTACTGAGGAATTGTCTAGGTCTTCACAAGGTTCCAAAAAAGAAGAAGTTACCACATTGCCCAAAGAAAAGAGATTAGTGATTCCAGAAAAGAACTGCTACATTACCTAAAAGACAGCATCTATTAAGGCTGCTGTGCCCATTAAATGCAGATTAATGGCATGAGGCTAGCAGAAAGGAGGGGAGACAAGGAGAGAACTAGGCCTATTGATTTTTTTCCAAGATTGTAAATTGAATACAACATGAGAGATGAACAGTTCTAAATCGTCCATGTTTACTTATGCAGCATCTCTTCACATTCAATAGAATATCAGTGTGATTACTTTAAGTGCTAGCATCTTTAACTTCCTTCTTCACAACTAGAATTTGTTTTGTTTAGAGGCAAGTCTGGTTATCTATGCTTGGGGTCAATTCTTGTGGCTTTCTTCTTGATCATTTACAGAATGAATATTTGCTTTAAGAAAAATAAGCATGTTTCTTGTTTGTTTGATGTTTTGCTTTTGTTTAGCATCTTTGTCTTTTTCTCATCAGAAGTTTTGTTGTATCCAAGTGTGGTTAGATTAATATAAGTGATTATTTTAAGATTATACTATAATATAGAAAGTATTATAATTTTTTTTTTTGAAATTCAAAATTGTTACAGGAGACAGCAACCTGTTATTTCCAGGTTAGTTTTAATAGTAAAGCATCACATAAAAACACACTTTAGAATCAATAAAAGATATTTCTGTTTCTACTCTGACAAATGAAATTTCAGTTATGATGTTGAAATTCCATTATCACTATCATTTAAACATACTTAATGTGGACATGCTGGGCACATGCTGCTAGAATAAACACATTTGGCTCATATGAAAGACCTAATTTCATCTCAAGTTTGGAAACAGAATTCCAGGCATAAAGCCTCAAATTGCAATGATGGGTTCTATGGAACACTCCTAGGTATGGTTCCACAGAGTGATGAAAAGAGGTGGTCCTGCGATAGGTAGATAGAAAGGCATGAGCAGGGCAGAAGAGGACTCTCCCCTCTCCCCCAACCCACTAGAAATGTCAGGTGATGGCTTGGCAATTATCACATTGCCTCTCTAAAAGTGATAAATTGGCAGCCTGCACCAGGAAGAGGCCATTTCCTGATGGTCTTGTGTGTGTGTGTATATGTATGTATGTGTGTGTGTATATATATATATATGTGTGTGTGTGTGTATATATATGTATGTGTATATGTATACATATATATTCCATTCGTTCTGTACATATGTATACACACATATATATACATATATGTATACACAAACACACACATATATATACACACACACACACAAATAAAGGGTAGTTCATTAAGTATTAACTCACGTGACCACAAGGTCCCAGAATAGGCCATCTGCAGGCTAAGGAGCAAGGAGAGCCAGTCTAAGTTCCAAAACTGAAGAAGTTGGAATTCAATGTGCGAGGGCAGGAAGCATTAGCACGGAAGAAAGATGTAGGCTGGGAAGCTAGGTCAGTCTCTCTGTTCACATTTTTCTGCTTGCTTATATTCTTGCCACACTGATGTTAATCTTTATACATAGAAACACTGGGGTGGGGGGAAATCCCAATTCATGCTTGACTGAACTCAGAAAAAAGGGAAAAAATCCACTCAGACCAATACATTAAGAGTAAACTGCTAACCAGAGTAATAAGATGACGTTGAAACCTCAAGGTCCATCAAAAAAGATGCAGAAACCTCTGATTTAAATGCAAGAATTTTAACAAGAATACCTGACAAGAGAAAAGGCCTTGGCCTCCCTGAAGAGGCCACTCTCCTCACAGACACACCCAGCAACACCCTCACAGACACACCCAGGATCAATACTTTGTGTCCTTCGTTCCAATCAAGTTGATACTCACTATTAATCATCACAAGTCTACCCCTTGTCAAACTTGAACCCGTACGAGATCATACATGATCTTCAAATAAAGACAATAAAAAGGCCATAATTACACTTTAGATAACACAGTTATCCTTCATAGAACTGGAAACACATCAATCCCCCACACAAATACTATTACGTAAAGTTAATAATACCTAAATGCTGATGTGAGGTCAGTAAATTTTATGTCACATGATAAAGCAGAAAGGAAATAAAATGGAGGTGCTTTCTTAGTGCAAGTATATACATGTGCAAACAAGATTTTAACAAAAGAAGGAGGAAATACTCATGACAATACAGTGTGCATTTCTGCAGCTGGTCACATGGTTATAGCTGGTATTGATTACTACATTTTTCTAGTATCCATTCTGTATTCCTTTTGCCTTCAGCAAACACCTCAGCAGGTCGTGGCTTTCTTTTTTTTTTTTTCCTGGTGTAGTGAATGAAACTTTCATTCCTGAAGGGTCTAGGTCATTTGTAGTCTTGCCTGGATTGGGCTGTTGTAGTTTCCCATTGACCTTAATCACAGGGCATGCTAATACTAAGAGACCCAAATGGATCTCCTATATTCCATGCATACTCTTCCCTACCTCAGTTGTGAAGTAGTAGACTGATTTCTTCTTGATAGTCCAGGTTCACCACCCCAGCCAACACAGTGACTCCCTTCTTAGCTGTTGACTTAAAAGTCAGAGGAGCCCAAAGTGTCCAGGTAGCAATCTTAACGTTGAGTTTAATAGAATCATTGTTGTGCCTCCTGCTGGCAGTGTTCCTCCCTCTGGAACAAAGACCTCTAGGCTAGCAGCATGTAGTGTCACAAGAAGAGAAAGCAAAAATTCTGCGAGTGGATCAGTAGGGGTGATGGTGCCACGGCCTTCTGGAGAACTTTGCGAAAGCCCTGCAAAGTATTGTCACTTAGTTGGCATTATAATTGCGATTTCAAAAGGCCATTCTACCTTTTTATCAATCCAGCTGCTTCAGAATGAAGGAGAACATGGTAAGACCAGTGAAATCAATGAGCATGAACCCACTGCCACACTTATTTATCCATAAAGTGAGTGCCTTGGTCAGAGACAATGCTGTGTGGAATATCATGACCATGACGGTGGATAAAACATTCTGTAAGTTGACAGATGGTAATCTTGGAAGAAACATTGCATGCAGAATAGGCAAAGTCATATCTGGAGTTAAGTGTCTATTCCAGTGAGGACAAACCTCTACTCTTTCCATGATGGAAGAGGTCCAATATAATCAACCTGCCACTAGGTAGCTGGCTGATCATCCCAAGGAACAGTGCTGTATTGAGGGCTCAGTGTTGATTTCTGCTGCTGGCAAATTGGGCACTCAACAGTGGGTGTAGCCAGGTCAGCTTTGATGAATGGAAGTCCAGGTTGCTGAGCCCATATGTAATCTCCATCTCTGCAACCATGGCCAATTTTTTCATGAGACCATTGGGCAATGACAAGGGTGGTTGGAGAAAGAGGCTGAGGGATATCCATGGAAAGGGTCATCTTACCACTTGACTATTTAAATTGTCTGCTGCTGAGGTCACCTGATGGTGAGCACTCACATGGAATACAATTATCTTTACAGTTTTTGACCACTCAGAGAAGTCCATCCACGTACCTCTTCCCCAAATTTCTTTGTCATCAAATTTCCAATCTTGCTTCTTCCAAGTCTCTGATTATCCAAAAACCATTGACATCTGGCCATTTCTCCTTCCATGCAAAGTGAACAACCAGGTGCACTACTTGAGGTTCTGCCCACTGGGAAGATTTCCCTCCATGGCTGTCCTTCAGGGATGTCCTAAAAAGGTGCAGTAGTGCTGCACCCATCCACTTTTGGGTTGTGCCTGCATATTGTGCAGAACCATCTGTAAACCAGGCCCTAGTCTTTTCTTCCTCTGTCAAGTGATAGTAGGGAGCTCCCCATGTGGCCATCAGTGTAAGCTGGGGGAGAGAAGGCAGAGTGGCAGAAGTGGAGACCATTAGCATTTGAGTCACTTCCTCATGTAGCTTATTTGTGCTTTCAGAACCTGCTCAAGCCCAGTCACATATAGACCACTTCCATTTGATGATGTAATGCTGCTGTGCATGACCCACTTTATGGCTAGATGGGGCAGAAACCACACAGTTCATGATAGGCAGTTCAGGTCACTTCGTGACTTGATGACCCATAGTCAAACATTCAGTTTCTACCAAAGCCCAGTAACAGGCCAAAAGCTGTCTCTCAAAAAGAGAGTAATTTTCTGCAGAAGATGGCAGGACCTTTCTCCAAAATCTTAGAGTCCTCTGCTGTGATTCACCTCTGGGGGTCTACTAAAGTCTCCAAACAGCATCCCTATCTGCCACTGACACCTCAAGCACCATTGGATCTGCTGGGTCATGTGGCCCAAGTGGCACAGCAGCTTGCACAGCAGCTTGGATCTGTTGCAGAGCCTTCTCCTGTTCTAGATCGCACTCAAAACTGACAGCCTTTCAAGTCACTCAATATATGGACCAGAGTAACACACCCAAATGAGGAATGTGTTGCTTTCAAAATCCAAATATGCCCACTAGGCATTGTGGCTCTTTCTTGGTTGTAGGAGGGCCCAAGTGGAGCAACTTATCCTTCACCTTAGAATGAATATCATGACAGGTCCCACAGCACTGGACCTCTAGAAATTTTACTAAGGCAGAAAGTCCTTGAATTTTAGTCAGATTAATTTGCCATCCTCAGGCATGCAAAGGTCTCACCAATAATTCCAGTATGTTTGCTACTTCTTGCTCACTGGGTCCAATCAGTGTAATGTCATCAATGTAATGGACCAGTGTGATATCTTACAGAAGTGAAAAGCGATCAAGGTCTCTCCAAATAAGATTATGAAACAAAGCTGGAGAGTTGATATTGCCCTGCAGTAGGACAGTAAAAGTGTATTTCTGGCCTTGCCAGCTGAAGGCAAATTGCTTCTGGTGGGCCTTGTAGACATGAGTGGAGAAAAAGGCATTTGCCAAGTCGATGGCTGCATACCAGGTACCAGGAGATGTGTTAATTTGCTTAAATAATGAAACCACATCTGATATAGCAGTGGTAATTGGAGTCACCAATTGGTTAAGCTTATGATAACCCATTATCATTCTCCAAGACCCATCTGTCTTCTGCACAGGCCAAATAGGAGAATTGAACAAGGATGTGGTGGGAATCACCTCTCCTGCGTCTTTCAAGTCTTTGATGATGGCACTAATCTCTGAAATCCCTCCAGGGATGTGGTATTGTTTTTGATTTACTATTTTCCCAGGGGGAGGCAGCTCTAATGGCTTCCGTTTGGCCTATCCCACCATAATAGCCCTCTCCCTACCAGTCAGGAAGCCAGTGGGGGCTTCTGCCAGCTGCTTAGTAGGTCTATGCCAATTATACATTCTGGTAGTGGGGAAATGACCATATGTTCCTTCCACCATTATCCCACACCCTTAATATCCATTCCCATGTCTGTTCTCCAGATTTCTGTTTATATAAATTAGAAAACTGGAGCATTTCTTTTCAAGTGTACTGCACATCCTCATGGGTCACACTCTCAACCTCACCTCTAAGGGCCTGCCGAGACTTTAGTCTAGTTATAGGTCTAGAAGCAAACAGGAGTGTTGGGGGTGGCTCCTGAGAAAAATCGACATTATCTTGCCTGGCAACAGCCTCAGGGAAGGCCATCAATTTGCCTCAGGAAGCACAAGGTTTATCTCCTCAGACAACAATGGAAAGGCTGACGGCAGCATGGGTTGGGGAGGGAATGTTGTCACTATGAGAGATGCAGAAGCTATTCCTTATGGCAAAAAAGGTTCACTAGAGTTTACAAACTCAGTGTCCCTAGGTTCATCAGGGTCCTCCCACACATCCCCATTCCAATTATATATTAGAAAACTTAGTCTGATATTCAAGGGCAGGAAGCATCCAGCATGGAAGAAAGATGTAGGTGGGGAGGCTAGGTCAGTCTCTCTTTTCACACTTTTCTGCCTGCTTATATTCTAGCCAGGTTGGTAGCTGGTTAGGTTGTGCCCAACCAGATTAAGGGTGGGTCTTTCTTTCCCAGCCCACTGACTCAAATGTTAGTCTCTTTTGACAACACCCTCACAGACACACCCAAGATCAATACTTTGTATCCTTCAATCCAATCAAATTGACTGATGCTCAGTGTTAACATCACACACATTAAGAGACAAAAATGGCAAAGAATGATCTGGGGACACTCCACTGGAAAAAGGAAGAAAGCCTCAGATGGTCATGTCTATAACTCTCTAAACACACTACTGTGCTCAATTCCCAACGGTAAGGAGAGCACTGCACATACGGAAAGGCCACCCAAAGGGAAGAATCATGGGGAAGAGGTGAGACTAAAGTCCTAAGATCAAGATTAAATGCCCATCTTTTTCTCTCTTTGACCTTCAGACACTCACTTGTGTCTCTTCCAAGGGTCCTTTCCTTTCTTTACTGTTCTAAGTCTTTTTAAGAAACTTCCACTCTTGCTCTGGAACTTGCCTTGATCTCTTTTTCCACTTTGTGCCCCTCAGTCTAAGACGTTCTTCTGAGGAGGCAAGGGTTGAAGTTCCTGCATGGTTACAACACAGCCCGTAACTCAGGGTAACCAGGATCTCTTTCATGTGTAACAGTTCTAGCAGCAAAATTCCATTCCATTGTCTACATCTATACTTAAGGCAATACAAATATTTTGAAATTTGACTTAAATATTAAGACCATTAATTTTTTTTATAAAAAAATAATTTACAGTGATTCTTTTAAAACGATGGTTTGAATACTGTTATTATCTACAATTTTACAAGGAAAATAAAATCACCATGGCTTAGTGAAGTGCATGCCCATGTAAGGACAGTAGATTATTGAGTTAGAATTCAGGTTCTATTGAAAATAGAAAGTAGGGCTGGGTACGGTGGCTCATGCGTGTAATTCCAGCACTCTGGGAGGCTGAGATGGGTTGATCGCTTGACCCAGGATTTGGAGACCAGCCTGAGCAACATGGCATAACCCCATCTGTACAAAAAATACAAAAATTTGCCAGGCATGGTGGCACATGCCTGTTGTCTCAGCTACCCAAGGAACTCGAGCTCAGAAGGTCAAGGCTGCAGTGAGCCATGACTGCACCACTGCACTCAAGCCTGGGTTACAGAACAAGACCTTGTCTAAAAAAAAAAAAAAAAAAAAAAAAAAAAAAAGCAACAAGCAACACTAGAAGTGACCTGTAATTATTGAGTAAAGAAATAACACAGTCTCTTACACACATATCAAAGTATAATTTCATTCATATAATCTTCCTTCCAGAAAGTACTAATAGTCCATTGAACTAAAATTCAGATATAGAATTTTCCACCTCTAGTCTAGTACCTAGTCTGTCCAAATTAATTTCAAGAAGGCCTAGAATGTACTTTTCTGCCCATAAGCTTAAATACGTTTTATTTATTAGTAACCATTTTAAGTATTATCTACATGTCTCTGAAATAAACGTCACTTAGAATAATAAATATTATACACATATATATACGCAAATTAATTCTGGTTTCTAGAGAAATATCTTAATATTTGGTCTACAAATTTTAATCTCGTCCATGATAATATTGATGCTGCTCTTCTCTCAGCAATATAATATATTTTATGTTACATAAAACTTACTGGCAAGCAAATTTTTAAAAATCGAGAATGGGATGGAAACAACTATAAATAAGCATATATTTTGTTGGTTTTTGTTGCATTTGGTTTCTTTAAACAAATTCTCCATGGATATCCTCAGAACCCTCTTTTTTATTTTCTTACATAGATTGTCAGAAATTGTAAAGGGGCTTGATTTTAATCTACCTGTAACCTAACAAGATCAGTTACCAAAGTTTCATGGAAGAAACTGGCAGAAAAAAGTAAGAGTACAGGGTCAGAAACAAAGGACTTTATTTTTCATGGCACAGTAAACAGCATGAGCCTCAATGTATTTCCAACATTTTCCCTCAAGTTCTCAGGAACAGTTAATAGGTCCAGATAGATGCCTGTGCTCTCAGTGAGTCGCATTACAGGAAATTAATCCAGAGCTTAGGAAACCCCAAATTTTGATATGGGGCAGTAACATGCCTCTTTCTGTGCTCCAGAGAAAGACATTGTTTTTATTATACTGGACAATCAGCATTCATAATATTTGCTTTGGCATGAGACATATCTTTGTCTCTTGAATCGTGAGGACACCTGTCCTTCTCTCTAAAAGGAGATACAATTTTTTTCTTCCAAGACCTTTCACTATACAAAAATCCTTGAAAAAACAGCCCAGAACAAACAGAATAATAATGCCTTGCTCACAATGAATGCAGAAACGTGAGAGATCTATGTTATCAAACATTTATCTATTTTATATTTGCTGACAAGTGTTCAACAATATCTATTTAAAAAATTCTGCCAGTTGTACTTCAGAGACCAAGGATCAGAGAGATTAAAAATAATTGAAATAATTAGTTGAGATCTATATAGAAAAATCAAGCTCAGTTTAAATTCTGATGCTATTGAGCCAAAACTTTAGTTGATTTACAGTATTATTTATTTAGTTAGAAATGTAATGTTCCCTGATTTTCTAGTAAAGTTCTTATGATCATAAAGGGGCTTGTGAGAAAGCCAAGATATGCTGGTCTTGCATTCTTGTAGTGACAATAATGTACAATAGAAAATAAGATTCCAGTGCTCATTATTCATTTATGATGACAGATTGAGAGCAGCTGCAAGCACAAAGCTCACAATTCTGCCTAGGATGATGTACAGCACAAACGAGAATGATCCTAAGTTGCATTAACTTTATAATAATATACAGTGACCATTACTGATCTCATATGCAAGATGTTTGTGATAATATATGAGGAAAGTGGATGATTAAAAAAATATAGTATATTGCATGTTGACTTAAGACCACAGGATATTACACCTACAGCATAGGAGACTGCTGATTGGGAATTTCTTGGAGAAACATAAAACTTTAATTTCTTATAAATATATGCAAATGGGGCCAGGCACAGTGACTCACGCTTGTACTCTCGGCACTTTGGGAGGCCAAGGAGGGTGGATTACTTGAGACCAGGAGTTTAAGACGCCCAGGTAATATGGCAAGACCCTGTCTCTAAAAAAAATAAATAAATTAGTCTGGCAGTGGCACGCACCTGTAGTCCCAGCTACTGGGAAGGCTAGGTGGAGGATCACCTGAGCCCAGTTGGTTGAGGCTGTAGGGAGTGTGATAATGGCACTGCACTGTAGCCTGGGTGACAGAGGGAGATTCTGTCTCAAACACAAATAAATAAATAAAACTAAATAAATAAACAAATATATGCAAACACATCAATTACTTGGCAAACATTGTGTAATAATGACAGCCCAAGATCAAAACCAGGATATAATATAAATAAAAAGAAAGACTGTCTTAAACGCAACCAATAATTTTTCCTATTCATTAACTCACAGATGCTTGAACTTATAGACACAGTACACAGATCATAAGAAACTCTGGCTAACAAAGCTACTTGTAAACCCTAAAACAGTAGATGTAACAGCAATCTATTCTTCTCCTAGAGTGGGATGATTTCAAATTGCTACTCTCATCTGATGTAAATTCATTTGCTCTGAAACATATTTTTAATAAAAATCATAGAATAATTTATTTTTAAATCTTAAAGATAATCTAGTTTATTATCTTTATTCACTAAATTAGACTCAGAACAGATATAGGGTAAAGAAAACCATTGAGTACTACTGCAAAGATTGTGTTAGGAACTCTACACACATTATCATATTTAGTCATCCCAAGATGCCTGAGAAAAAAGCAATCTTATCCCATTTTCTCAAAAGGAAATTAAGGACATAATGTTTCAATCCATGTTCACGTTGAAATGAAGATTTTAACAGCATTAACATTACAGTAATTTGCTCAGTTATTATCATAAACATTTCTTAAACCAAGATCTTACTGAAACAAGAGAGTACCTTTGATCAAACTCATGAAGGGGTGACTCACTTATTCAGCCTGCAGCTCTCAAACCCCTTGTGGGAGTGGGAGCATTCAGGTGAGAGGGTGCAGAGGCCAGGGTGATTGCTTCTGGGCAGCAGCAGGAGTAGAACTCTGTGTGGTTTCATTGCAACATCTAGGGGTTACCCACAATCCCCAGAACCCTGGAGGAGACATCTTTTAGATTGCTCTCTGTGGACAGCTTAAGTGTTAAATAGCTCAGTGGAGTGTCAGTGTGACAACCTCTTGCACCCGCACCCAGGTCCTTTTCTGGCATCCAGGAAGAATGAGGCCATGAAAACAAATTGGAGGATAGTGAATGCAGAGGATTTTCTTGAGCAGTGGAAGTGACTTTCAGCAGGATGGAGAGCTGAAAAGGAAATGGAGTGGGAAGGTGTTCCTCCCCTGGAATTCAGCTGTCCCAGGCCAAACTCCTCTTAAATCATCCCTGTATGAACCGTTCTCTTACTGTAGTCTCCGATATCCAGCTGCTGCTTCTCCTCTCAATGTTCAGGTGCTTCTTCTCTTCTCTCCTTCTCTGCCATGCCACTCCACTGCTCCACCACTCTGTCCATGGAAATTAGGGTTTTTATGGGTACAGGATGGGGGTGGGGTGGTCCAGGGTGGTATTGGAAAAGGTAATATTCAGGCAGAAAAACAGGAATGCATGCTCTCACTTAGGGTCAGGGGTCCAGGCTTGAGGGTGGAGCCATTGCCAGGTACCTTGCCCTTTTCTACCTACTATTTCACCACCTCCTGTCAGTGTCATTTCCCCATCTGAAAAGGCACATCTAACTGCCATTAGAACATGGACAACAACCAATCTTAGCTACTTTCTGCTAACAGGGGTCATTGTTTGGGGAAAATGGCAGTCAGATTCCTCACACAGGTCTACCTCAGGGTCCTCAGCAAAAGGGAGTCATCATCTGAGGCTCCAGTTGCCTGACCACTTTGAGTTTGATGGTCTCTAGATGAGAGATCAAAAATAAATAAATAAATACATACATACATAAATAAAAGTTTTACAAGGTTAAGTGTGCATGGGTTAAACATCTGTATTATACAAGGAAAGAATCTAGTGCCAACTATTACAGAAATAAGAAATAAAATATAGTAATTATTCTGAAAACAGAATTGTGCCTCATGGTATAGAACAGAATGCAGGTAAGAACAGAAAGCATAGGCAAGACTATAAAAAGGATATCCATGGAAGGTTAATTATTAACACTTATCTTTTGTAATCTTTAGCTTGAGGTCCCTGTGACGATGAATACAGAGTGTCAACTTGATTGCCTTAAAGGATGCAAGTATTGATCCTCAGTGTGTCTGTGAGGGTGTTACCAAAGGAGATTAACATTTCAGTCAGTGGACCGAGGAAGGCCAATTGGGTGGGCACAATCTAATCAGCCACCAGTGAATATAAAGCAGGCTGAAAAATGTGAAGAGATGAGACGGGCCTAGGGCCTAACCTCGCAGCCTACATATTTCTCCTGTGCTGAATGCTTCCTGCCCTCAAATATTACACTCCAAGTTCTTCAGGTTTGGGACTCAGACTGGCTTTTGTTGCTCCTCAGCTTGCAGGAAGCCTATTGTGGGATCCTGTGATCATGTAAGTTAATAGTTAATGAACTCCCATACACACACACACACACACACACACACACATATATATATATATATATATATATTTATGTCCTATTAGTTCTGTCCCTCTAAGAGAACCCTTATTATATACAGTCCCTCTGCCACCATGCCTGGCTGATTTTTGTATTTTCAGTAGAGACACAGTTTCACCATATTGGCCAGGCTGGTCTCGAACTCCTGACCTTGTTATCCACACACCTCGGCCTCCCAAAGTGCTGGGATTACAGGCGTGAACCACCGCAGCTGACCAAGGAGATTATTTTTAAGGCAAGTCTCAAAAACATTAATGACCTGTTAAACAGTTTGTATCAGGTTTTTAGCTGAGAACAGTCTCTGGGGCAGTTGACAGGTTTTATCCTTACCTAGATGAAAGGCCTAACGAAGCCTTTTAAGAACTTTCCATTGGTTAGTAGCGAGCAAATGAAGTTTGCCATCCTCTGATTGTAGTTGTCCTGAAGACCAAAAGATGTATCCCCAAGAGGTAGCCCATTCTCTTTCCACAGGGGAATACTGAGGTTTTATTTCTCTGATGGGACCCTCCCAGATCAGAGGGGCTTCAAGTGGGTCAGAAATTTGGGCCCCCCTCACTGCTGATTTAGCTGCTTGGTCTGCCAGTCTATTTTCCTCAGCTATTTCATCCATCTCTTTTTGATGGCCTTTACAATGTATTACTGCCACTTTCTGTGGGAGGAAAACTGAGGATAATAGCTTATTAATTTCCTGATGGTATTTAATGGGAGACTCATTAGCCATGAGGAAGTTTGTCTCTTTCCAGATAGTGGCATGGGCATAGAGGACTAGGAAAGCATACTTAGAATCAGTATAAATGCTGCTTTTCCTCTGCTTAATTTGAGCACCCTCATGAGGGTAATTAGTTTGGCTACTTGAGCACTTGTGTCCAGGAAGAACTTCCATCGGTGAAGACAATCCAGTCTGGGTTCTCTAAGGGGGTTTCTTTGAGGTCCTCCCTAGCCTCATAAGTTTTTACTGCTATTTATTCACAGTCATGTTCAAGATCGCCAGCTTCCCCTGGGAGGAAGGTGACTGGATTTAAGGAGACCCATATTGTTAACTGGACTACAGAGCTCTCTGATAGCATGTATGATACCTGATATCTGTTAACCAGAGAATCCCTGTAAAAGACAGTAGTTCTGCCACATTATACAGCAGAATAAATGGTTAAGTTATTCACCATGGTTAACTTAGTAGCCTCTGGTACCAGCAAGGCTACCACTGCAACTGCCCAGAGATAAGCAGGCTACCCTTTGCCTACCAAATCAAGCTCCCTACTTAGGGAGCCTACAGGCTTCTGAGATGGACCCTGGGACTGTGTTAGAAATCCCAGTGCCCTTCACTTTATTTCTGACATGTAAAAGTTAACATTTTCTCTATGGGGAGACTAAAGGCCTGTGTTAGAACTGCCAGTGCTACTCCCTTTCTTTCTGACATAAAGATTGAATGTTTTCTCTAAGGGGAGACTAAAGGCTGGTGCTTCAAGCAAGGCTCATTTTAGTTGACCAAAGGCTTTTCTAGCCTCTGGTTTCCAAATCAGAGAGTAAGTTTTAGGTGTCCTAGTCTCCTTTATTGGGTTATATAAGGGATGAACTATTTCACTATACAAAGGAATCCATAGTATGTAGAATGCTATAATGTCTAAGAATCCCCTCAGTTGTTTGAGGGCTTTGGGGAGGGAAAAGGAAGAGATGGGCTTAATCTTTTCTTTGCCCATCACCCTGGTCCCCTCTGACAAGACCAGGCTTCACTGAAGTCTGATGAAGCTTAGCTTTAGATTTTGAAACCTTATATCCTCTGTTAGTCAGAAAATTAAGAACTTTCTGACCTCTTGAGAAATTTTCTCAGCTGGGACAAACAGGAGAATGTAATCTACATGTTCTGAAACTTTAACCCAAGGATAAAGGAACTGGGAGAGGTCTCTTGACAATGCCTGCCTAAAGAAGTGAAGTCTGTCTTGGAATCCCTGAGTTAACACTGTCCAGTTTAACTGGGTGGTTTTGTTAGAGGGACCCTCAAATGCAAACAAATACTGGGAGTCATGGTGTAATGATATGGAGAAGGAGGCATCTTTTAAGTCAAGGACTGTGAGCCATTTGGTTCCCTCTGGTATTTGAGCTAGCACACTATAGTGATGTAGAACCACCAGGTGGATTGGAACCACAGCCTCGTTAACAAAGTGGAGGTCCTGAACTAGTCTCCATTTCCTTTTGGATTTTTGTACCCCCCAGTACTGGGGTATTACAAGAGCTGTTGCAGGGTTTAAGGAGGGCTTGCATCTTCAAGTTATCAATGATGGCTTCTAGTCCTTTCTTAACCTCTGGTTTCAGGGGATATTGTTTCTGGTTAGAAAAGGATATGGGATCCTTAAGGTGGATCCAGACCATTGTGGTGTTTGTAGATTAGTCAATCTTCTCTTCCCTTGAATTGCCCAAACTTTTGGGTTAATATAGGTCTCCACTAGGGGAAGACAAAGAGTTTGCCCTTGGACTATCAGGATGGTGGTCCCGCTAGGGGCCAGAATATCCCTGCTCAACAGAGGAGTTGGGCTTTCAGGAACAATTAGAAATGAATGGATGAACAAAAGGTCTCCCTACCTACAACTAAGGGGCTGGGGAAAATATTGGATTAAAGATGTTCCTGAGATTCTCCTCACAGTTGTGCTAAGGAGAAGAGGGGACTGGATGAAGAGGAGAACCAAGAGACAAGCCCCAGTGTCCAAAAGAAGGTTCACTTTCATTTCTTTGATTTCCAGAATTACTCAGGCCTTCTGGATGGTAATGGTGGTCTGAACCATCAGAGCTGGGGAGAGGAGCCCCAGAACCCAACAGTTCTACTGCTGGACCATGTGGGAGATTTGTTCTGGAACCAGCGACCAGAGTTCCTAGGGACAGTCCATATTCCATTGATCCCCATTGTGGATTAAACAGGGTCAAGGTTGCTTCCTTCTGCTGCCTGGGAAATCCTTAAAATGCCCTGGCTAGCCTCATCTGTAGCAATTAGCAGGTACACCTTAGAAATTCTGGGGTTTATGCGCTTGCCTAGTGGCCATCAAAGCCTCTGTCTCTTTCCTGTGCATCCTCTTTCTCTCCTGGGCCTCCCTATCTCTATTATAAAAGATCTAGGTGGCCAATTTCAGAAGGTTCTCTAAAGTAATATCTGGTCCCAGGGCCTGTTTCTGCAGTTCCCTCCTGATATCAGGGCTGCCTAAGTAATAAACTTATCCTTTAGGAACAGTTGTCCCTTGACCGAATCAGGAAATAGAGAGGCATGCTTTACCAAGGCCTTTCTTAGCCTTTCCTAGAAGGCAGTGGGATTCTCATCTAATCCCTGGCCTATAATGGAAGCTTGGTATATTTGAGAGGCTTAGTCATAGTCCTGCATAGGCCTTCTATTATGCACTCCTGAAAGTGTCTCCCCTTCCATTCTCCCAACTTGTCATTGGGATCCCATCCATGGTTATGCATTGACACTGATTCTGTTCCAGATGGATAAAATTCAGTCCTTTCCTTGATGCTATATGTGATACAAAGCTCAGCCCCACATCTCTCTGCTTGCAGAGCGGCCTACTTCTCAAGGTTCTGCAGGGTCTGATTCAAAAGTAACATAATGTCTTTCCTGGATAGTTCAAATACTTGGGTGAAATTCTGGAAAGTCTCTATCTATCTGTCAGGATCATCTGAAAACTTGCCAAGATCTCCCTTAAATTTCACTTAAGTCCTATAGAGAGAAGTGAACCTGGACCTTACTGGGGCCAAATTCACCAGGCATCTTTTGGAGGGCAAGAGTGAGACTGGGGCTTGTCTAGAAAAAGGATTTCTGGGAGACAGCAAGCAAGGAAAGGAAGCTGGATATGGAGGATGGAGTGGACCCAGAGGAGCAGGGCTGGAGGGAGCTGGCTCTCCTGCTGGGGGTGCCTCTGGGATTCATTTCTTTAGTTTCCTGGGATGTTCCCTTGCAGCTTCTCCTGAAATGGCAAACAGGAGGGCTGGATCAATCCTACACTATTGGCAAAGGTCTGGATTATCCTTCAAGGTAAAGAAAGTCAGCATATATGGGACCTCAGACCACTTGTCCTCATGTTTACAGAAAAGGTCCAACTGCAGGATGGTATTGAAATGAAAGGCTCTTTCTTGATGCCAAGCCAGTCCTGCCTGTAAATCATAATTTGGTCAAGCCTTTGTGCAGAGGTCTATGAGGTGTTTTTCCTCCAGAGTCTGAGGGTCAATGCAGTCCCAGTGATTCACAATATACTCCAGAGGATTATAAGCTGCAGGTGGTGAAGATAGCTGGTTGCCCATTCTGAAAGGGAAATAGATATCCCTCATTCCCCTTCCTTCTTTCAATGATAACTCATGGTATGATGAAGACACAGTGGGCATTCCTTCTTTCTCTTTTATCTTTTTATCCCTAAGTCCTGGTGACCTTGGCAGGTGCCATCTATGAGTGCCAATGCGGCTTGCACCCATGAAGCAGGGAGGGCCTAGAGAGTAGGAATTATCCACACTAACATATGCCTCCATACCTCCTCCTGTTGACAACTTTTCAGTTCCCTGGGCCTCATCTATGCCATGGAACATGGCATCCTTCCATGAAACAGAGATCTAATTGGCAGGAATTGGTCCTGTGCATTTACACTATGCCTATTGATTGTATGGTTTTGGATCCCTCATATCTGTTTTTGTTTGGTTGGTTGGTTGTTTTGTTGTTGTTTTATGTTTCTTTTTTTCCTTAGAGCTTCAACTCAAAGTTTAGAATTGAGTTTGGGACAAAATGGTGTCCCAGGGGTGCACAGATTCATTTAGATTAAGTCCCAGACGGGCCTTGCTAAGGGGAGAATGTATTGCTCTGTTGCTCTGTGGAAATAGGTTTCTTTAGTCACTGTTTCCCTCCCCAAGTTCAAACTCAGGGGAATAAAAGCTCTGTGAGCAAGTAATGGGAGGGAGCAGTGAGCAGCAGACACTAGTCAACTGGCTGCATCTGGGGCCCTGGTCTCCGAGATTGCCCTGGGGCTCAGGCAGTGTGTGCAGTTTACTCCTACCCCACTGGGCCATTGGGTGCCATGCATATGTGTGGCGAACATACCCAAAGGCACTAGAAAGGAGAGGGTGGCAGAGAGAGGAACCACTCTGTGCTTGCCTGTCTCATGCACATGCCTGCAGTCATTGGGGTGGGGTTCATGGACACACTTCTAGGAACAAATGGAAATCACATTGTTCTGAATTGCACCTCTGATGGCTGAGCCAAATGTACATTCTGCCTAGTATCATTGCCTCAGTATGCAGCAAAAACCTTATCATTATAAAAGAAGAGATGGGAGCCATTTTGAACCATGAAAAAAGAAAGATACCATAGGAAAATCTGGGGTTTGGCCAATGCCTTGACAGGCAGTCAGGGACCAACAACGTTCAGCCTTGGGGCCTTCTGGCAACACCAAGGAGTGGAGTGGACCAGATGCCATCAGTTGTCCCAGGATTTTTCCTATTCCCATGAAATGGATAATCCTCTGTGAAGGGAAACAGAGTCAACTTTCAGCCAAAAGAAAGAGGAATATGGCAGGGTCTTGGAAAAGAGAAGATCTGACAGTTCCACATTTTAACTCACCTTTCTGATGTAACCTGGAGGAGTCCCCAGATGAAATGAGAGTGTTCCCTTAACCCTTTCATGGGACATGTGAAAGGGTGGCTCACTCAGCCTGCAGCTCTCAAACCCCTTGCAGGAGGGTGAGCATGCAGGTGAGTGGGTGCAGAGGCTGGGATGAGTGCTTCTGGGCACTGGCAGGAGTAGAACTACACAAGGCCCCATGGCAGCCTCTAGGGGTTGCCCATGACCCCCAGAGCCCCAGAGGCCATATGTTACAGTGGAATAATTTAGCTTTACTGTCCTGGATTGCTTAAGTGTTAAACAGCTCAGTGGAGGTCAGGTTTCAGGAGGAATGAGGCCATGCATACAAATTGGAGGTTGGTGAATGTGGAGGATTTTATTAAGCAGTGGAAATGGCTCTCAGAGAGATGGGGAGCTGGAAAGGTGATGGAGTGGGAAGGTGGTCTTCCTCTGGAATTTGACCATCTCTGGCTGAACTCTCTGACTGTAGTCTCCCAAGTCCAGCTGCTTCTCCTCTCAAAATTCATACACTTCTTCACTTCTGGCCTTCTCTGTCACACTGCTCTGCTGCTCTGCCACTCTGCCTGGGGAAACTGGAGGTTTTAATGGCTATGGGAGTGGGGACAAGGTGGGCCAGGGTGGTTTTGGAAAGGGCAACATTCAAGTGGGAAAATAGGAAAGTATGTTCTCACTTGTGGCCATGGACCCAGGCTTGAGGGTAAAGCCCTCACCAGAGACCCTGATCTTTTCTAACTAGTATTTCTTTGCCTCCTGTCTGTATCATTATCGTGATGCAAACTAACTTTTACAGATTTACAGAATAGATGTTTAGTTCAAACACAGCAGACACATTATTTCTCTTATATGTTGTTTGAATTAATCATCCCATATGAGTCTATAATGGTACCTCTCTAGCTACCACTCCTTTTCTCTTCTTACATTCAAAGTCAGAATTCCTAAAAGAGTAATCCCTAATCACTGCATCCACTTCTTTATGTATTTTTCATTAATTCTGTAACCTATTATAGCCTGATTTCAGCTTCTTTCTCTAAAAGCAGTAATGCCTATTAATTACATCGATGATCATTTATTTAACACTCCTGATCACATAACCCTAAAAATCTGTAAATTACCTGCCCTCTGTAATGGATATTGTGCCATACGCCTCCAAATTTATTTCACCCACATCTCCATTAGATAGGACTTGTTTGGTTGGAGAAATGATTCATGCTCCAGGTATCATCCCTATTAAATCTGAGACAACCCAAGAATCATTCTCAATAATACCGTGACATAATAAGAAACATATATTTGTTCTAAGTCCATTTCTGTCACACAGCTCTTAAAACCTTGGGCATCTCCAATGTGATGTGTCTTTTTGTGTACTAATAAGATAATTGATGGCTGGGAGCCCCTGGATATCCTCAGGATAGAGGTTAGCTGCCAAGGGAACCAAGCTTATGATTAGAGGGTTGGACTTTTAGCCCTGGCCTCTACCTCTGGGGAGAATAGGCTGAAGGTTGAGTTGATCATCAATGGCCAATAATTTAATCAATCATGCCTACAAAATGAAGCTTCCAAAACAAACCAAAAGAACAAGGTTTGGACAGCTTCTGGGTTACTGAAGACATTGACAGGGGCACGTGTAAAGAAGGCATGGAAGCTCCAAACTCCTTCCTCATTCTAGCCCTATGTATCTTTTCACATGGCTATTCTGTTGTATCATTTAAAATATCATTTGCAATTAATTGGCAATACTAAGTAAAGAGTTCTCTTGAGTTCTGTGAACTGAGCTGCTCTAAAAAATTATTGAATCTTGGGAATGTGGTATGGGAACCTCAGGTTTGCAGCCAAGTAAGACAAAAGTTGTGGGTAGCCCTGAAACCTACTACTTGTGATTGACATTCAAAGTGAGAGTCAGTCTTGTGAGAGATATATACAGATATCAGATAGAACTGTATTCCTTGAACCCGGGAGGCAGAGGTTGCAGTGAGCTGAGATTACACCATTGCACTCCAGCCTGGGCAACAAGACCCAAACTCTGTCTCAAAAAAAAAAAAAAAAATAAAAGTAGAGTTATTTGAACTAAAGATAGGGATACGAAGTATATCCTTAAATTCCTCACTGCTCAAGACACAGCTGGAGGAGCTGGAGGAACAGGCAGGAGGTTTTCAGAAGCCCGTCCAAGGTCTAATTAGTTTTGCATTTACTCTGGTGGTGCTGTGGGCTAAAAAAGAGCATTCATTCATGTAAAGACATATTAACTCTTGCACAGAGAAAAACCAAGCCATCTTTTGCTTAGATTACTGCAACAGCCTCCAAAAATGGTTTCCTGCCTGTACTCTTGACATTTTATTACCGTTTTCCCACAGAGCAGTTAGAGTGTTATACTTCAATTTTAAATCATTAGATATTATTATTCTTTCTACTTAAAATTATCCAATGGCTTTCCATTTTACTTAATACCCTATTGACCAGCCTTGCATGTCCTTTACTGTGCCACTATCTTTGGCCTCTTTTCTTGCCACACTCCTAACTTGCTAGTCTTCCCAAAATTTATCCAGAGCCAAAATCTTTCCCACAGCACGGACTTTGCATATGCTATTTTCATTATCTGGAATGTTCTCCATACTCTTCTACTGGCTAATCTCTCTTCAGATCTCAGCTTAAATAGAAGTTACTCTGAAAAACCTTTTCCTGAACTCTGTTTCTAAGTATGAATTCACCCATTTTACTCTCACACAGAACTTCAAGATTTGTTTTCTAGCATTTATAAAAATCTATTATTGCATTTATTTAGTTATCACTTTACTTCCCATTAAACAGAAATTCTAAGAAGAAAACATAAGTCTCAGTAACTATTTATAAAATGAATTAATAATTCAATTTAAAATACCCTGGAATTTGGCAAGCTTTTGTTCTTTAAATTGGGTATTCTTATTTTCTAGATTTTCTACTGAACTACTGAATTCACCAAAAGCCAGGGTCAATGGGTATCAATATACACCTCCCCATCTTCTTTCCCTTTCCTTCTTTCCTGTGGTTATCTAGTGTCACCACAACAAGGCTAAAGGATTTGGGAAGACTTTCTAAGAAAAAAAGTGATTAAGGCCACATTCAAATTTCAACTTACCTCATCAACAAAATAATGTCCTAATAGGCATTATTTAGTACTTGTAAAACCAAATAAGTGTAATGGTATACCCTTAGTAAGAACACCAGAAATTTATCAAAGAGATGTAAGCACCTTGCTAAAAGAAGAAATGAAGATGAGGAGTTGGGCATTTCCTCTCTGGAGCAATCAGTGGTAGCCACTTAGAAGAAATGAGTACTAGAGATAGACGGTAGAATACAGATATTCCGGCCAAAGGAAACAGTCCAAAGAAAAGTGAAAGGATTGTTTGTTACCAGCAGGTTATGTTTCGGAAGGCAGAAAATAGGCAAAGAGTAGCCTATTTTACATCTTACATAAAAGAAAAGTTATATTGAGAAACAAATCCTTACAATTGTGTTTCCATATAATTCTTTACCAATTAAGTGTTAAATGCACTAAAAGCTTTTCTCATTTTTTGTTGATGTTTCTTAAAATTAACTGATTAGATGACTGGTAAAAGTGTCACTACTTAGGATCATACCCTACAAATAAGTTAGAATGCCTCAATCCAATCTGTTTGCTCTATTTGGGTGTTATGGAGAAATTATTCATTGTATCCTCAAGTCTATTCTCTTGAAAGACACACTTGGCCCAGTATAATGGCTCCTTAACACACTCCAGATTAACCCTGAAGAAATGAATTGGGTTTCCCCAAGACTCCGCTGTCTCATTGTTTACCCTAAATGAAGTATGATGGAATGTAAAGCACCACAATGCCTCTTGATTCTCCCTTTGCTAATATGGCATAACATTCTCACGGCTCTGTGCCACAGTGTTAGAGGAAGAGCTTTGATATTCTAGGGTTCTCAAGACTATGCCAGTTCTTTGTGTTTTGTTGAATTGTTACTCAACTTCAAAAAGATAGTTTGTGATATGATTATGAGTTAAATTATTATCACCATTGCCACCCTGTTTATCCTTTCATAGATTTAAAAAAGTAAGTCATCCTTTCTATGAGAAGTCAAAGCAGCACAGGGGAAATGCAGCTCACTGGAGCCATTTGAACAATGACTGTAAAAATAACATCTGCTCCTTGCTTTCATGCTAAATGTATTTTTTAATTCACTGCAGGGGACACCATTGGCAACAGTCAGTGTAATTTATCTAAATCTTTAATACTGCACATTTTATTCAGGAACAGAAATATATTTGCTTTCTAAAGAGCCTCAAGAGTAAATGTTAAGGGATTCTTTTTAATGTTGTAGGATTATGAGCAGGTATTGAAGCAATTCATTGTGAATGTGTAACTATCCATCATTGCCATTATTAAATGAAATTTTCTTCTGCCATATAAAAAGGGCTTATATGTGTGTGAGGGATGTCTGTGGGTATGAATGTATATATGTACATATGGACATTAGTTGGTTGTAATATATAAGAAACATTAAAGACACTTATGTAAAAGGAACCATTTAAAAATCTAAAATTCAACAAATACATGGGATATAAAGTTTGAATGTGAAACAATGATTCATTTTATACCGAACTCATGCAAAAGAAGTCTACTCACATTTTTTTGTTTGTTTGTTTGTTTTTGTTTTTGTTTTTTATGTTTTGAGATGGAGTCTTGCTCTGTCACCTGGGCTGGAGTGCAGTGGCCGGATCTCAGCTCACTGCAAGCTCTGCCTCCCGGGTTTATGCCATTCTCCTGCCTCAGCCTCCCGAGTAGCTGGGACTACAGGCGCCCACCACCTCGCCCAGCTAGTTTTTTGTATTTTTTAGTAGAGACGGGGTTTCACCGTGTTAGCCAGGGTGGTCTCAATCTCCTGACCTCGTGATCTGCCCGTCTCGGCCTCCCAAAGTGCTGGGATTATAGGCTTGAACCACCGCGCCCGGCCTACTCACATTTTTCTTAGTTCAGTGAAGCTTACCAATAGAAGAGGGAGAGTTTTCAGAGATGTTTCTATTTCACTAGAATTTTAGCTTCTTTTTAGCTTCTCAAGACCCTCTATTCAACTATTTTTATGTGATTTTTTTCCAACACAAAATCTCCTAAAGGAAGCCTTGCAGTGACATGAACATTAACGTCAAATCTAAATTACTCATTTTCTCTTGTTCTACAATGTCTATTTTGCTTTCCACTATCACTAAACTCTACATATCTTTTGTTATTCAGTTCATGAATCAAATGATTCATTTGTTTCTTCATTGACACAAACAATATACATTAAGTATTTACTATATTCCAGGTGTTGAGACTTGAAGAATATAAACTTTTCTTGGAAGTGAAGCATAATAAACAGAAAGAACTATTAGTAGTAAAAGTTAAGCTACAAAAGCATAAGGAAGAAAGGCTGTCTGGAGAAGGCAAATAGTGTGACAGGAATGACTGCAATGGAACTTTCAAATTAGTTATGAGAGGATCAGAAGCACATGTTTGTTATTTTTAATTTGTGATCTTGTTTTTGTTAATTTCCCTGTTGTTAATCCTATACATTTGAAAACTCACATTGTTTTGATTAGTATTACAATAAGTGTAGTTCTATAAAATATTAAAAACTACAGGTAAACAAAAAGAAAAATGGCAAAAATCAACCAAGGAAAGCTATTGTTAACACTTTGTAGAAGATATTATTTTCCATGCATGTACTTGTATATATGTACATACCTAGTTGTTTTACAAACACAATGTCCTATTTTCCAAACTTCTGAAACCTGCATTTTTAAATTTAACATTTTGTACCTATATATATAAACAGTTTATAATATGATTAAGTAGTCTTTTATATCTGGTCATTGTATTAGTCTGTTTTCACACTGCTATGAAGATACTACCTGAGACTGGGTAATTTATACAGGAAAGAGGTTTAATTGATTCACAGTTCTGCATGGCCGGGAAGGCTTCAGGAAATATCCATTATGGCAGAAGGCAAAAGGGACAGTAGAGAGAGAGTGAATGAAGGGGGAAGGCCAAACACTTTTAAAACCATCATGCTCCTGTGAGAACTCACTCACTATCATGAGAACAGAATGAGGGAAACAGTCCACATGATACAAACACCTCCCACCAGGTCTCTACCCTGTCATGTGGGGATTACAATTCAAGATGAGATTTGGGTGGGGACATAGAGCTAAACCATATCATTCCACCTTTGGCCCCTCCCAAATCTCACATCTTTCTCACATTTCAAAACCAATCACGCCTTCTCATCAATCCCCCAAAGTTTTAACTCATTCAAGCATTAACTCAAAAGTCCAAGTCCAAAGTCTCATATGAGACAAGACAAGTCACTTCTTCAGCCTATGAGCCTGTAAAATTAAAAGCAAGTTAGTTACTTCCAATACACAGTGGGGGTACAGGCATGCATAAATGTTTATATTCCAAATGGGAGAAACTGGCCAAAATGAAGGGGCTATAGGCCCAATGCAAGTCCAAAACACAGCAAGGCAGTAATTAATTCTTAAAGTCCCCAAACCTCTTTTGACTCCATGTCTCACATCCAGTGCACTCTGATGTAAGGGGCGGGCTCACACAGGCTTGGGCAGCTCTGCCCCTATAGCTATGCAGGATACAGTACCAGCCATTGCTTTCACTAGCTGGCACTGAGTGCCTGTGGCTTTTACAGGTGTATGATGCAAGCTGTTGGTGGATCTACCTTTCTGGCATCTGGAGGACAGTGGCCCTCTTCTCACAGTTCCATTAGGCAGTGCCCAGTGGGGTCTCTGTGTGGAGGCTCCAACTCCAACATTTCTCTTCCTCACTGCCTTAGCAGAGGTTCTCCATGAGGGCTCTTCACTCCTGCGGTGGACTTCTGCCTGGACATCCAGGCATTTCCATGCATCCTTTGAAATATAGGTACAGGTCCCCAAACCTCAATTCTTGCCTTCTGCAAATCTGCAGGTCCAACACCATGTGGAAGCCACCAAAGCTTGGGACTTTCACCCTTTGAAGCAACGATCCGAGCTATACCTTGGCCCATTTTAGCCATGGCTGGAGCTAAGCAGCTGGGATACAAGGCATCAAATCTCCAAAGCTTTGCAGAGCAGTGGGGCCCTGGGCCCCCAAACCGTTTTTCTTCTTAGACCTCAGGGTGTATGATGGGAGGGGTACTATAAAGGTCTCTGACATGCCCGGGAGACATTTTCCCCATTATCTTGGCTATTAACATTCAGCTCCTCATTACTTATGCAAATTTCTGCAACCAGCTTGAATTTCTCCAAAGAAAATGGGTTTTTCTTTTCTACCACATGTTCAGGTTGCAAATTTTCCAGACCATTATGCTCTGCTTCCCTTTTAAACCATAAGTTGCAATTTCAAACCATCTCTTTATTAACGCATATAACTGAACACTTTCAGAATTAGCCAGGTCGCCTCTTGAATGCTTTGCTGCTTAGAAAGTTCTTCTGTCAGATACCCTAAATCATCTCTCCTCTCTCAAGTTCAAAGTTCCATAGATTTCTAGGGTAGAGGCAAAATGCCACCAGTCACTTTGTTAAAGCATAGCATGAGTTACCTTTACTTCAGTTCACAATAGGTTCCTCGTCTCCATCTGAGACCACCCGAGCCTAGATTTCACTGTCCATATCACTATCAGCATGTTGGTCAAAACCATTCAACAAATCTCTAGGAAGTTCCAAACTTCCCCACATCTTCCTGTCTTCTTCTGAGTCCTCCAAACTCTTTGAATCTCTGCCTGTTACCCACTTCCACAGCTGCTTACATATTTTCAGATTATCTTTATAGCGGTACCACACTCTTCTGGTACCAATTCTCTGTGTTAGACCATTTTCACATTGCTATAAAGATACTACCTGAGACTGGCTAATTTGCAAAGGAAAGAGATTTAATTGACTCAGTTTCCCATGGCTGGGGAAGCCTCAAGAAACTTACAGTCATGACAGAATGTGAAGGGGAAGTAAGGCACGTCTTACATGGTAGAAGCAGAGAGACAGCAAGCAAAGGGGAAACCACCAAACACTTTTAAAACCCTCAGCTCTTAAGAGAACTCACTCAATATCACAAAAAAAGGGGAAATCATTCCCATGATCCAATAACCTCCTACCTGGTCCCTCCCCTGACACATGGGGATTACAATTTGAGATGACATTTGGGTGTGGATGCAGAGTCAAACCATATTACCCATGTTACCTTTTGAGAAATTGATATTTTAAAATAGTGTGTCCGATTCCCCCTTAAAAATAATATATGACACTTAAATATTTATGCACAAATAATGTATAACTGAAAGAGGTATAATACCTAATAATATCAATTCTTGAATGGCTACATAAACGCCATGATTGCCCAATACCATTCTTAGTGATTGCTCAATATTCTGTGGGCACACACACATATGTATATATGTTCATACACATATACTGTACTTGACTTTTATGAGGCCACATATTTGTATACTTTATATATGGATATGTGTGTATATATATGTATCTATACAAATCTATATATATCCATATATATCTTTGTGTATGTATGTACATATTATACTTTATTTTACTAGGCTACATATTTGTATACTTAACATACTGTCACATTTTGCTAAACGACTACAATACATTCTGGAAAATCCAATCTTGAGCAATTTTGTCATTGTGTAAACATCGTAGATTATACTTACACTATATCTAGAAGGTATAGCCTAATACACACCTAGGCTATATGATATATTGCTCTTGGGTTACAAATCTGTAACAGCATATTACTGTACTGAATACTGCAAATCAGCAGTCTCAAACTCTTTTGGTACCAGGGACAGGTTTCGTGGAAGACAATTTTTCCATGGACCAGGGTCAGGGAATGGTTTAATGATAATTGAAGTACATTACATGTTTCTATTATTATTACATTGTAATATATAATAATTATATGACTCACTATAATGTAGAATCAGTGGAAGCCCTGAGCTTGTTTTCCTGCAACTAGATGGTCTCATCTGGGGGTGATGGGAGTCAGTGACAGATATCAGGCATTAGATTCTCATAAGGAGAACCCAACCTAGATTCCTCACATATGCAGTTCACAATAAAATTTGCACTTCTTTGACAGTCTAATGCTGTCAGTGATCTGACAGGAGGCAGAACTCAGACAGTAATGTGAGCAATGGGGAGTGGCTATAAATACAGATGAAGCTTCCCTTGCTCTGCTGCCACTCACTTCCTGCTGTACCACCAAGTTCCTAACCAGCCATGGATCACGGAACGGTCCATGGCCTCCCAGTCGGGGACCTCTGCCGTAGAAAATTGTAACACAACAGTATTTGTGTACCTAAATACATCTAAACATTATAAAGGTGCAGTAAAGCTGGCTCACACCTGTAATCCCAGAACTTTGGTAGGCCGAGGCAGGCAGATCACTTGAGGTCTAGACTACCCTGGCCAACACAATGAAACCCCGTTTCTACTAAAAATACAAAAACTAGCCAGGCATGGTAGCATGTGCCTGTAATCCCAGCTATTTGGGAGGTTAAGGCAGGAGAATCACTTGAACCTAGGAGGCGGAAGTTGCAGTGAGCCGAGATCACCCCACTGCACTCCAGCCTGGGTGACACAGCAAGAGTCCATCTAAGCCCTAAACATGAATGCAGTCTGCAGCACTGGAAGGTGCCCTGGGTGAGTCAGGGAGTGAGTGGCGAGTGATTGTGAAGGCCTAGAACATTACTGTATAGTACTGTAAACTTTATATTAGGATACACTAAATTTAGAAAAAGCGTATTGTTTCTTCAATAATAAAGTATCCTTAGCTTTGTTTAC
This sequence comes from Piliocolobus tephrosceles, assembly GCF_002776525.5. NCBI lineage: Eukaryota > Metazoa > Chordata > Mammalia > Primates > Cercopithecidae > Piliocolobus > Piliocolobus tephrosceles. Next base: position 120,351,465 of record NC_045435.1, on the reverse strand, counting down.
TTTTTAACTTTTACTTTTTTTTTAACTTTTTGACTTTTCTGTAACAACACTTAGACTAAAACACAAACACAATAAACAGCTGTGCGAAAATGTTTTCTTTCTCTAAACTTTTCTGGTTTTTTATTTTTAACTTTTTATCCTTTTACTTTGTTAAAAAACCAAGACACAAACACACACATTAGCCTAGGCCTACACAGGGTCGAGAACATCAATATCATTCTCTTCCACCTCCACAGCCGGTCCCATAGGAAGGACCTCAAGGGCAATCACACACATGCAACTGTCATCTCCTATTACAGCGATGCCTTCTTCTGGAATATCTCCTGAAAACCTGCCTGAGGCTTTTTTAGTGTTAACATTTTTTATAAGTAGAAGGAATACACTGTAAAATAAAGATAAAAAGCACAGTCATGTATTATCATTATTAACTATTATGTATTCTACATAATTGCATGTGCCGTACTTTTATGTGATTGGCAGCACAGTTGGTTTGTTTACACCAGTATTATCACAGACATATGAGTGATGAATTTTGTTATGACAACATAATGGTTATGAGGTCACAAGGCAATAGAAATGTTTTGCCTCCATCATAATCTTACGGAACCATCATCGTATATGCAGTTCATCACGATCACAATGTTTTTATGTGGTACATGACTGTATACATATATACATATGTGTATGTGATTTTGTATACACACTTGAGTATTTCCAGGCTACATATTTTTGCAGCATTTCATAGATATGCATTTTAACCATCATCAAGGATTGTAATCAATATTCAGTAAATAATATTTATTCTTACTATAACAGTGTTGGAATAAATTCTTAAAAGTACAATTTCTGAATGAAGAGTATATAAAGATTTACAGCAAAGTGTCCCCCCAGTGGTGTACTACTGTTAAATTTTTAGTAGATTTTTAAAACTATATTAGCAGTGTTGCACATGGCAAGAAGGGAACATGGTAAAGATGTTTTATGTATTCAGATATTTAGAGAGCCTAATATAAAATTAAGATAAACAAATGAAGAAAAAACCCTTTTGTCTTCTCTTCATTATTCCTCTACATGAAAAGTCTTCATTGCATTTGATTTATGGATAGACTTCTGGAGTTCAGGGAATCTCTTGAAATTGACTATCGAACTATATGCACAGTCTTGTGGACTGGGAAAGGTAGAGGGAAAATGATAGAGAGAAAAACTTTTATCTACATTACAGGTTAAAAAGAAAATTCAATTTAATGTCTTCTGAGTGGCATTAATTTCATGCTGGTAATATAGGAAACTGAAAAAGTCCAATTTTATGTACACCTGTGATATAGTCGCCTAGAGATCTCCTGTACTGTTTGTTTTGCTTTGTATTGTGTTTAACCATAATCCATTGAGCAAGTTTATTATTACAGTTTATTTGCTTAATGTTTTCGGTTTATTAAGGCTCCTCTTTAGAGACAAATGGTACCCTCATCCTAAATTCACTTACTTACTTATTCAACTAATATTCATTGTGTACACACCACGTCAGGCATTATACTAGGAGTTCTGAAAGTTGTCATATTTTTAAGTGGGACATTTCTCTGGATGCATTGCCTTAACATTTTCCAACCATTGTTTTTATATATATTTTCATTTTCAAAAAATATTTCCTTATATTGAAATATTCACTTCCTTCTATTTATATTTTTTACCTGAATAGCTCTTTACCATGATATTTATGTTATCTATGGTAGCTATCATGAGCAGTGAAGGATGATGGTTCTTTTTTAAACTTTTATTTTAGATTCAAGGATCCATGTGTAAGAGTGTTCTATATGTAAAATGCATGTCACTGGGGCTTGTTGTACAGATTATTTCATCACCAAGGTAATAAGCACAGAACTTGCTGGGTATTTTTTTGAATCCTCTCCCTCCTCCCACCTTCCAGCTCAAGAAGGTTCCAGTTTCTGTTGTTTCCCTCTTTGCGTGCATGTATGACCATTATTTAGCTTCCACTTATGCCTTCTATAAACATACAAAACAGAAAAGGGTCTGTTCAGTTCCTTTGCCCATTTGTAATACTCATATTACATTTTATTTGACGATGGCATGTAATATTTTGCTAATATGATTACTAAGTTAAGTTGGAAAAGTTAAATTTTTACAAGATCATGTGTTCAAAATAATCCTCAAAAGAAATAAAATGTTAGTATAGGTGGTATTCAAAGAGAGTTGCAATAGAAAATTCAATATACAGAAAAATAAATTGGGACATTCATTTATACAGGAGTTTTATTTTCTCTGTAAACTATATATATGTACATATATAGGCATATAAGCATATATATGTACATATATGTAAACATATATATATATATGTTTATAAGTACATTCGTCACATGAAAGAATTTCTGGAACTCAGAGGTTTAGTAAAGAATTGTTATTTTTTATAAAGAAAAGAGATTTATTTGGCTCATGGTTCTGTGGTAAAAGAAGCATGGTGTCAGCATCTATCTCCAGTGAGAGCCTTAGGAAGTTTTCAATCATGGTAGAAGGGAAAATGGAGCAAGCATCATATGGTGAGAAAGAAGGAAAAAAGGACAAATGGTACCCTCATACTAAAAAGTACCAGGCTCTTTTCAACAATCAAATCTCTAAAGAACTAATACAGTGAGATCACCCACTGGGAGGATGAGGATGACACCAAGACATTCATGAGGGATCCACCACCACAATCCAAACACCTCCCACCTCTTTGGACATTTTCAAAAATCAGTTTATTTGTTCTTTTTGCTATTAAGTTGTAGGAGCTCCTCACATATTTTGAAAATTAATTCCTTACCATATATAGTGATGTACCACATATGATGTTTTGTTAAACAATGAACTACATACATGATGGTGGTCCCGTATGTTTATAATACTATATGTTTTACTATGCCTTTTTATGTTTGGACACATTTACACAGCTACTTACTATGGTATAACAATTGCCTACAGTATCCAGTACAGTAAAACGCTGTACAGGTTTAGGGCCTTGGAGCAAAAGGATATACCATATAGTCTAGATACATAGTAGACTATGACTGCCTCGGTTTCTGTAAGTACACTCTGTGATGTTGGCACAATGATGAGATCACCAAGGGATGAATTTCTCAGAATCTATTCTTGTTTTTAAGTGATACATGGCTATATGTAGTTTTGTAAATATTTTCTGCCTTTCTGTAGATTGCCTTTTCCATTCTGATTGTTTCTTTTGCAAAACAGAAGTTTTTTGTTTTTTTTTTTTAGTTTGATTTAATCCCACTTCTTTGTTTTGCTTTATTGCCTGTGCTTTGGGTATCATATCCAAGAAACCATTGGCAACACTAACGTCAAGAAGCTTTTCTTTTTTTTTCTCTCTCTCTCTCTAGGAGTTTTATAATTTCGGCTTCTTACATTCAAGTTTTTAATCCATTTTGAGTTTATCTTTTCTGTATTGTTAAATATGAGGGTCCAATTTGATCATTTCACTTGTGAATACCAAGTTTTTTCACCATGATTTGTTGAATAAACTCTTCTATCCCCATCATGTATTTGTGGCACCCTTGTCAAAGATCAATCGAACATATATGTGTAGGATTTTTTTTTCTGGGCTCTCTGTTCTGTTCCATTGGTCTATATATCTGTCTTTACACCAATATCATACAGTTTTTATTACTGTAGGTTTATAATATAATTTGAAATTAGAAAGTATGATGCCTGCAGCTTTGTTTTTTTCTCAAGGTTGTTTTGGTTAATCTAATTTGGCTTCTGTGGTTTTACACAAATTTTAGGATTGTTGTAAACATATCCATCAACAGATCAATGGAGAAAGGAAATGGTGGATTATACATACCATGGAATATTACTCAGCCATAATAAATAAGAAAACCTTTCTAATTGTGACAACATGGATGAATGGATGAACCTGGAGGACATTATGGTAAGCGAAATAAGCCAGTCACAGAAGGACAAATACTGTGCATTTCCACTTATATTAGGTATATGTGTAGTAGTAAAACTCATAATAGTAGAGCATACAATAGTGGTCTCTAAGAGCTGTGGGGATGGAGGAAATAGGGAGTTGTTCAATGAGTATAAAGTTTCAGTTTTGCTATATGAATAAGTTGTAGATATCTGCTGTACAACATAGTGCATGTGTAACAGTACTGCTTAGATAACAATATGGAATTGTGCAGATCAAAATTTGCTACAAAGGTAGACTCATGTACATTGTTCTTATCACAAAAAGTAGGGAGGGGTCACAAAAAAACTTTGGAAGGTGTTGGATATGTGTATTACCTTGACTGCGGTGATATACTACAGATGTTTACATATATCTAAACTCATCAAATTATACAAATTAAATATGTGTAGTTCTTTATTAATCATATCCAATAAATCTGCTAACAAATAAATAAAATAAGCAAGAAAATAGTCTTTGATGGTGCTAAGTTAATAATAATATTCATAAATATCAATTTGTTCTAAAAATCAATTTATGGTAAATATATAAAAATAATAAGGTATTATATTGTCTGTATAATTTATCTACAGAAATTTATAAAAGTAATTGAACCATCTCTTCTTTTCAGGAGCTATGCAAAGGAGTCTGCCTTCAGACTGCCTTTAAGAGTATCCATCACCCCTTTGCACAACTGTCTTGGACTATAGAGTCATTACTACACCATGCAATATTGCCTTGGAACTCCTCCCCCAGGCTTTCTTGATCATCTACTCATCAGCTTTAGTAACCCTCATTCACTAGTTCTCCCGTTGATCCTGTCACAATGCTGTAAATTATATAGTTTATTTGCCCTCTTTATTAAGCAATCTGATTTGGAAATAATCTATTTTGAGTCACTGTAAAACATTTTAAAATATTTTCTTACTGGCTTCATGAATAGATACTATATATTCTCATTTGTTCTTCAGTTTTCAAGGTACCATTCATCAGAGCTATGCTCTGCTAAGTTCTGTTTGTCTTTCAGTCACTTTTTCCCCTGTACGTAGTTTCTCCCTTCTTGGGAAATATAGATCAAATAATTCATTAAGTTTTTATCAAGATGCTTTGCCTCTAAATATCCAAGGTCAACAATACACAATTTTAGGCTAGATACTTTTTGTGCTACAGCTTCTGCATCTATAAACTAATAATAAGATGTGCCTACTATAGTTAATGTGTTAAAAGCATATATTATAGGTTCCTGTTACATGGTATAAGCTTAAATAATGTTGGTTCCCTTTTGTTCTGATTTATTTAGATATTATTTTATATGAGATAATGGAAATGATGTAATGCAATGGTGTGTTGGTCAAGGATAAGTTGATGTTTCTGTGACCATTTTCTCTAATAATTCAGCCCCTCTGAATGAGGAAAACTTTATTACCTAGGAAGATGGCTTAATTGCCTCTAGCATAAAAATAGAAAACAAAGTGGCTGGGTGTGATGGCTCATGCCTATAATCCCAACACTTTGGGAGGTTGAGGCAGGAGGATCACTTGAGGTCAGGAATAGGGGACCAGTCTGAATAACATAGCAAGACCCCATCTCTACACACACACACACACACACACACACACAGACAGACACACACACACACACAAATTACCCAACGATGGTGGTGCACAACTGTAGTCCTGGTTACTTGGGAGGTTGAGGCAGGAGGATCGCTTGAGTCCTGGAGTTTAAGGTTGCAGTGAGCTATTATCATGCCACTGAATTCCAGTCCAGCCTGGGTGACAGATAAGACATTGTCTGAAAAAAAAGAAATATAGGAATATAAACTGTAATAAGAAAATTTACTTTCCATTTGAGAACATTTCCTTGAGTGAGATTTATTCATGACTTGCTTCCTGGAATTACTGGTGTCTCTTCAAGTGACTTTTTCACCAAAAGTAGACTCCACTAATATTTATATTTACCTTCTGCTACTTGTATACTTGTATCAAAACTTCAGGGTCTTCCGTGCTTTTGGCCATGGTTCATGGCACATATGCTCTTATTTGTGATATACACCTATGGTTGAGGTCAGTGACAAAATTTCTGCCTCAATGAAAACAGAAGATTGACCCCAGTCAACTACTCCACTCAAACAATACAACAAATAGTAACATTTTAAAAACTCAGTTAGACTGTGGTTTTATTCAGTCTAGACTGGACAACTGTTACGCTTGAAGTTGTTACACTGGAAACAGTAGTATTTATTATATTTATACCTCAGATATCCTTCCACCCATTGCTAACTCATGATTTAAAAAATAGTATGACTATTTTTAGTCCTGGAGAATTCTGTGTATGTTTCTCTTTCTGCTTTATGAGGAAAAAGATTTGAAGAATAGCCTCTCTTTGGGCTGACAGAAGCAGAGTCCTGGCCCTCACCAAAGATACCATTTTTGTCCTTTATATTATACTCTTATTTTAGAAGGCTAAATGAAGCTTTTCTTTTTTTCCATTTCAAAATGCCCCATAAAGAAGAAATAAACCCTTATTTTTGAAGTAAGGGTTAGAGTTCCATCTCTGGACTAAGAAGAGAATCAGAGCCACAAAGTTAAATGTAAAAAGAAGGCAAATTTTTAATCTTCAGCTGTAGCACTTAGGTCGATACCTCCAGACCCTTGTGGGTAAACAAATAATTGATTTCTAAATGATCGAGGAAAAAGAGAGCATTTGACTTCCCAAGATTTACTCTGTTCTCTATTTAAAAGACACAATTATACTTGTTCTATTTTCTTTTCTTTTAGCATAAGCTAGACAGATTACTATAAAACTCACATATTTATGGTGAATAGAAACCCTCAAATAACATTGAAACTGGATTAAATGCACCTCCCTTTTCAACTCAGTTGCTAAGAATCTCAGAGCCACATTGAATGGCCTCAAATTGCAAATTTATGGTGTTATGATCTCACAAGTACACTCTTTTTACTACCTTTAAACAGAAGATATTATCTTAGGTTCACATGGATAGGTTTCATAAAGTTGGTGAAATCCCTGAAATTCTATGTATATACATTCTCAAAAAAGGTCCAAAACTATTGGGGGAACCAGCCCCCAATATTTCAACATAGGTTCTTTTCTGTTTTCCCTAAGTGTCGGCTGGTCTAAGAAATAAAGGGAAAGAGTACAAAAGAAAGAAATTTTAAAGGGGGTGTCCAGGGGAGACATCACATGTCAGCAGGTTCCGTGATGCCCCCTAAGCCAAAAAACCAGCAAGTTTTTATTAGCAATTTTCAAAGGGGAGGGAGTATATGAATAGAGTGTGGGTCACAGAGATCACATGCTTCAAGGGCAACAAATATCACAAGGCAAATGGGCAAGGCAAGGTCACAAGGCTGGGGTGAAATTAGAATTACTATTGAGGTTCCCTGTCCTGCTGTGCACACATTGTCATTCATAAACATCAGGAAACAGGGTTTGAGAGTAGACAACCGGTCTGACTAAAATTTACTAGGCAGGAATTTCCTAATCCTAATAAGCCTGGGGGCAGCGCAGAAGACTAGGGCATGTTTCATCCCTACCTGCAACTGCATAAGGCAGACACTCCCAGAGTGGCCATTTTAGAGGCCCCTCCCCACTACCCCCACAGTGAATGAATTCTTTTCCCAGGGCTGTTAATTATTAATATTCCTTACTGGGGAAATAATTCAGAGATATTTCTCTTACCAATTTTCAGCAATAAGAGAAATATGGTTCTGTCCTGCCTGGCTCCCAGGCAGTCAGACCTAATGCTTATCTCCCTTGTTCCCTGAACATTGCTGTTATCCTGTTCTTTTTTCAAGGTGCCCAAATTTCATATTGTTCAAACACACATGCTTTACAAACAATTTGTGCAGTTAACGCAATCATCACAGGGTCCTGAGGTGACATAATTGCTCAGCTCATGAAGATGATGGGATTAAGAGATTAAAGTAAAGACAGGCATAGGAAATTATAAGAGTATTGATTGGCAAAGTGATAAATATCCATGAGATCTTCACACTTTAAATTCTTCTGTCACAGCTTCAGCAGGTCCCTCCGTTTGGGGTCCCTGACTTCCTGCAACACAAAACTTTAATAAGATTCTCAAAGAGGAATATAACTACCCATCATCAAGAAATAGAAATTTAGAGCCAAGTACAGTGATGCACACCTGTAGTCCCAGCTACTTGGGAGGCTGAAGTAGGAGGATCACTTGAGTCCAGGAGTTCAAGGGTGTAGTACACTATGGCCAAACCTATGAATAGCCACTACACTCCAGTCTGAGCAACATAGCAAGACCCCATCTCAATAATAATAATAATAATAATAATAATAATAATAGTAATAATAACAACAAAGTTTTAGTTGGTCTCTGTTCTGGCTACATTGCTAATTGCTTTATTTTACATTATCTTCAATTTTGGAACCCAACATAAACATATCAGAGAAGAAATAAAATTCACATTTTAAATAAATTAGTTAAATGTTTAAACTGTCATATTACAAACATTGTTTTCTTTTCTATATCACATATTATTTCCACTTGAAATGGTAACTAAAATTTTAGATCCATAATTTCTTACCAGTATCAAGCCAACGATATTTAAATGTTGGCATGTTTGTTACACTATCTCTAGATCCTTTCCACCCATAATTGCATGGAAAATCCTGTGTAGTTTATTCAGTATTCATGGAAGTGAGGAGCTGCTGAAATAATTGTAATGCTCAGCATTAACTTAACTATACTCAATAATTTTAAAATTAGACTTAATTGGCTGGGATCCAGTGGCACTTATTAAAGAAAACGATTATGCTTATGATCTGTATTATGTTTTCAATTTAATGATTTATTTATTTAATGGTGACAAAATTTTATCAAGGAATATGGTCTTAGTTCAATAGATTTCTAGAAACAACAAAGTGAGGTTATAATGCTCTTCTGCAATCTCAAACTCCCCTGTGTATAGCTGATGGCCTGTTTTCCATACTCTGGTCACTGAAGTAGTTTTGATCATAGTGTTTCTGTCTCTGGTGTTTTTTTCCCTACCATTCTTTGCTAAAAATTATTTTTGTTTTCAAAATAGGACAGTATCAGATATTTATGTCTTTATTTATTTGAGCTTAGACCAAAATATCTGCTGTTGCACCACAGTAGTCCCTGTTCCTCCATCTTCATTTTTCCGCTGAGTTTACTCTTTTTGACATTCAGAGAGAAAAAGCTTTAGCATAGTTATGTAATGAGAAATATATTTCCAGATAAAGTTTAAATTCTAAATTGAGATTTCCAGGCACTAAAACCTTCCCCTACTACCTTCCCGTTTCTCATTCTACATGACAAATTCTTAGAAATACGTTTTTAAAAAAATTCAGATATTTGGAGTGGTTTCAACAAACCCCACATTAGGTAGATAAGTTTAAGAAGGAAAAAAAAAGATAAAGATAGGATTAAGAAAGCTCAAACTAATGGCTTCCTTAAACTAAAACCATATATCTCAATGAGAAATGTTGGTCACATACACAGATAGCCCTCAATTAAGAGGCATTGAAGACACGCAATCAGCAAAATAGAGCTGGACTGGTCAGAGAGATGGTAGAAGTTAGAGGAGGATGAAAAGAGAGAACAAAATGAGCAACATATAATAGAGATGCCATATGGGATGAAGGGCAATAAAAAAAAGATAAGCAGCAGTGACAGGGAAGAGAACCATTTGAGATGCACAATTATACAATACCAGGAAATAAACTGCTGATGGCAGAAAGAGAATCTAGGTCAAGGCCTTATATTGGTACTTATAATTATTCTTGATACTTGTGCTTGAGTATTCTTTAGGCATTTTTTACCTGTGGTATAAAATACCAGGGCTTTCATGAATCAGCCTCAGCTTTACTGATCTTACTTTATATTGCTTATGTTAGAGCCCCAGAGCAAGAAGGTTTTTCTTTTTCAAATATTGTACCTACTGAAAATCAAGAAGTGTGGAATACTAAACAAATGACTCTAACTTCCAGCTCCACATCAGAAATGAAGACTCCATCAACACGGGTTCACTGGGGGAGCTGAGGATAATCCATGCTCTCTAACTTCACTCTAAGTCTGTTAAACTTCTTTGGGTAAAATTAGACACACATACTTTTTTCTTCAGTCTTAGTTTGTTTTGTTTTCATCAGCATAATGCCCAAAGGAAAAAAATGTGAAAAGTGACAAAATTAGAGATAATGAGGATACCTAGAATAAAACAGGTTTCTTTGTAATGCAAGATTTTAGAAAATACTGTTTTATGTGTCAATAAGATACAATTTTCCATGTAAAGGATAACTCTGTAGAAACTAGAAATTACCAAAATTTCCAAAACAAAAAATTTAAAATTTGAATAAAATCCAATGTTAAAAGAAAATCTTTAGGTAAGTTAAATTTAGCAAAGTTTATTTGAGCAAAGAAATGATTCATGAAATGGCCAGTACCCTGAACCACTAAAAGTTCAGACAGCTCCACCCAGCAATGTAGGTAGGTAATATTTTAAGACAAAGAAAAGTGACATACCATAAGAGTCTGATTGGTTACAGCTCTACCTTTGCCTTATTTAGACACATATGAGAAGTTTGCAGCCTGTGGTTGGCTGAATCACAGCTACTGTGATTGGCCAACACTCAGCTACTTGTTACAAGAACATTTAAAACCTCAGCTAGGTTGCAGTTTGTTTACATGTTGTTATGTTATAGTTTGCTATGTACAGAGGCTATTTTTGACCTAATTCAATGCCAGTAACAAGGAAGAAAATTGAGAAAATCATTAAAGGATTATTCTATAAAACTTATTCTGTGTTTAGATGGTATTATCCATAAATGCTCCCAAATAAAGAGTTACAGATACTGCATGAGCTTTCAAGAACCCAAATGTCCATCAGTGACAGACTGGATTAAGAAAATGTGGCATATATACACCATGGAATACTATGCAGCCATAAAAAAGGATGAATTCATGTCCTTTGTAGGGACGTGGAGGCAGCTAGAAACCATCATTCTCAGCAAACTATCGCAAGAACAGAAAACCAGACACTGCATGTTCTCACTCACAGGTGGGAATTGAACAATGAGATTACTTGGACACAGGAAGGGGAACATCACACACTGGGGCCTATTGGGGGGAGGGGGGAGAGATTGGGGGGAGGGGGGAGAGATAGCATTAGGAGATACATCCAATGTAAATGACGAGTTAATGGGTGCAGCACACCAACATGGCACATGTATACATATGTAACAAACCTGCACATTGTGCACATGTACCCTAGAACTTAAAGTATAATAATAATAAAGAAAAAAAGAAAAAGAAATAGCTCAAAACCTATTCTATTCTGCTCGTATAGTACACACAATAGATTATAAGAACTAACAGTTGTAGCACAGAAAAGTAAGTTATAGACAGAATAATTTTAGGCACAAAAGGTGAAACTCAAACAAAAATTAGAAAACATCAATGGGTATGAAGTTTCAGTTATCCAAGATAAGTGCGATATAGAAATCTGCTGTATAACATTGTACAGGTAACAATACTATACAGTCTACTTAAACACTTGCTGAAAGTAAAGCTCATGTTAAGTATTCTTACCACAACAGAAAAAAAGAAGAAAGCAGCATTCTATAGTGTATTTTAAAAGGCGCTATTATTATGCAGCTTTTATGTGATGAATAAAAGTATAAAGAAAATGTTAGTAAATGTAATACTATAACTCATCACATCAAATAGTATTACAAATATATTAACAACAACAAAAAAATGTGACCAGTTGAAAGACAGCAAGGAATCATTTAACCGAGTTTAATATTATTGCTGAAAAATAATGTTAATTAAAATTTGAAGAAAACATCTGTTATTATTAACTTTTTTCCTACCTATAATTTGTGATACCTTCTTTATTACTTATTATTACATATCAGAGATTATATTTTGGTGATAAAGACTTTTTTCTCATTAATTTGTCCTTTCTTAAGATATTGTTATAGATGCATATAGTATACACATTTGGAAAAAGTGATTGTTTATTTTATAGGCATTTCATATAATTGGAAGTATAATTTTTATTATAATGATTTAGGAAAAATATCCTAAGTTTTTTATTTGCTTCTTTCTTAAAACAATATCTTTTGGAGAGTTTGAGGGGTGTGTGTGTATGTGTGTGTGTGTGTGAACAACACTGAATAAAATTATGTATTTAAAAATCCCTACAATTAATTTCAACACACTAAATATTTCTTTCTAGGAATATAGTATTGCATAGTATTAAAACTATTTTTAGACCTTAAAATGGTTTGGTGTTTGATTTTCTATTAGTTATACTTTTTTATTTCTAGATATTTTATATGTTTTTCCTATTAGTGCCACTTATTTGACATACCATTTTAAAAAGCTGGAATAAAATTTTCTATTGAGTAGGTTTTTAATATCCATATTTCATCTGGCCCTTTTACATTCTAATTTGCTTTTAATTCACATTAAAAATATTATGATTTCATTTTTTAAATCATCCACTAATCTGGAGTTTTTTGGTGTATAGTGAGAAATCTAAACTGATTTTCTAAAAATCTAATTTGCTATCAGTTATCCCACTATTTTTATGTATAAATATATATTATATATAATATACTATTTACATAAATATTGATGTAAACTGGAAAGTAAATATAACAAAACAGAATGGATGACTGTCTTAATCAAAAAGGTATTAAAATGAAATAACTACAGCTCATAAATAAAACATTTCAAATATACAATACAAAAAGAGAATGACTAAATTACTGTAGCTGGACTAGACAGGAGAGAGCTGCCTATAAAAGCAGGGTAGTCAGAGACAGCATCAATGGGGTCAGCTGCTCAGGTTTGCCAGTCATTGAACAAGAGACTGATGATCAAAGAAGAATACAGTTTATCAATTTATTAAATAAGGAAGACTAGTGAAATAATCAGAAATACATAAATGGCTACATTTTACATTAAAAGTGATAGAAAATGTCGACTTCCATTGTGATTATGATGGAATAGTTTGTACTCAGCTAACATTCCTAAAAAGAAAAAGCAAAAAAGTCATTAAAAATTTACAAATTTTGTTGGAATGCATTAGAAATTGATAAAGTATCACTTAAGATGAAGCTTAGTGAGATGATCTCCATTTTTTGCCTCTTCTTTCCCCTCAGGACAATGGTTAATTATTGGAAGATAGCAAGAGATAAGAGCTAGACAACAAGTTTCAACTAAGATTAGAAAAGATTACAGAGCTATCAGTATCAGTAACACAAACAGACTGAAAGAAAAAAAGAAAGAAAAAGAGAAAGAGAGAGAGGGAAAGGAAGGCAGGAAGGCAGGAAGGCAGGAAGGAAGGAAGGGAAATCTATAGTGCTATGGGAGCCTGGATTTGAAGTGATAAAATCTAGAGACTTAGAGAAGTCAGCTCAACATTGGGCATTGGTTCTTCCCACAAGGCATTTATGGAATAAGATGCACAAGACAGGAGGATAAAAAGTGGCAAGGTAACTAAAAATCATTGCACAACCGTTATGCTGCATTGCTTGGGAATCAAAAGTTATATTTCAGGTCCTAGCAATGAGGGTATATCTTAAGAAACCTCCAACTCTTAGTTTGAAACCTTTGAGAGCTGTAAACTGGGAGTGGAAAAATTAGAGAATAATCATTACAAAGATGGTCATATATTGTGGCTTTACATCCTCACCCAAATCTCATCTTGAACTGTAGTCCAAATAGTAATCCCCACATGTTGGGGGAGGGAGCTCACGGGAGGTGATTAGATCATGAGGGTGGTTGCCCCATGCTGTTCTCATGATAATGAGTGAGTTCTCATGAGGTCTAATGGTTTTATAAGGTGCTTTTCCATCTTTGCTGGGTACTCATTCTCTCTCCTGTTGTCCTTTGAAGAGTTGCCTTCAGCCATGATTGTAAGTTTCCTGAGGCCTCCACAGCCAGGTGGAACTGTAAATTAAACCCCTTTTCTTTGTAAATTACCCAGTCTCAGGTATTTCTTCTCAGCAGTGTGAGAATGGACTAATACAGATTGTAACTCAGCCCAGAGTCAATTCAGACTAGAGCCAATTCAGTCCCTGATTGAATTGAAGTGCCCTGCTCCTCTGCTGCCTGCTGGAGAAGAGGGTAAATCTGCTCTGCAGGAAGATGGCATTATTTAAAGTATATTCAATTTTTTATACAGTTGTCTATTAATTTAAGCCAAGGTCGACAAGCATATCTAAGAATACCTAAGAATAAGACTAAAAGAAAATACAAAAAAGAAACCATAAGCGAGAAAAGTTTTGAAATTTTAGTCATGAACTTTAAAACAACTGTAATTAAGATCATTTTAAAAATGTATGACAAGATGGAAAGTTTTACCAGAGAACTAAAATTAACAAAAAAGAATAAAGTGGAAATTCCAGAACTGTAGTGATTGAGCTTAGGAACTGAATAAGTTGAATAATGCTAAAAATAACACTAGTGTGTTGGACTATATGAGTTCATGGAATATATCCGAATTTAAACATGAAGAAGAAAGAAAAAGGGTGAAGAGTACACAAAGACTGTATGGTCTTGTAAGGTCTACCATAAATGCAACTTTATTCACAGAAGGAGAAGAGATAAATAATAGGGCAAAAGCAATTTTTGAGGAGACAATGCAACTAAAATTTCATAACTGATAAAATATAATAATCTACAGATACAGGATGTTCTAAGAACTCCAAGCAATATAAATATAAAGAAAATTCATTTAGCTACATTATAACATAACTGACCAAGGAGAATAAGGAGAGAAAACAATGTGCTTTTAGATCTTAAAAATATTGAGAGAAATAAGACACATTACAACCAAAGGGGCAGCAACAAGACTGAAAGCTTATTTTGCAAGATAAATGATGAAAACCAAAAGATATTAAGTTGATGCTTTTAATGTGCTGGGGGAAAACAAAAACAACCACTATCAGCCTCACACTCTACAGCTACCAAAAATATTATTTAAAAGTGAAAGCAATTTGAAGACTTCAAATGCAAACATAAACTGAGAAAATATGTTGTCAGCTATACTGACACTGAAGACAGATCACAGTAAAGAGAAGTCTTTGGATGGGAAGAAAATGATCCCAGAAATGTAAAACGTAATGAAGGTCAATAAAAGGGTAAATATGCAGTAAATTAAAAAAAAGTCTGATTTTCTATTTGTAGATATTTTATACATGGTATGATAAAAATTGTAAATTCATATTTGCAAGAAAAGCAGTAAATAAACCAGTATCACCACACATTGCAATGCAGGTTTGGTGAAGTTACACAGATGATAAAAGGGAGACAAGAGGAGGGCTCCCTTGCCTACTTGAGATTGCCGAATACAGGAAACTCTTCCTTGAGAAAGAGATACTTTGCCCAGTCTCAAGGGATTCAAATGTTAGAACACAGAGGAGAAAAAAAATGATATGATGGGTGGGTGTTAATTGAGAAACTTTTAGATGAACAATCATTTGAACACAGACATGATTTATTATGCAGTCACCAATTTTAAGAATGTGTTTTCCCAGCCATAAAAAATTACCTTCTGCTTACTAGCTTCCTCTTTTAGTCCATTCCTATTAGTTTTCTTAAAAGATTTCAAGATGTTTAAAAAGACAAGGATGATACAATGTGCAGGGATGGAATTATATGGAATGAAAATTATAATAAAATTTGTTTCAAATTAATTATACATTTTACACTCAACATTTTATACTGGATATTTGAGGCCATGAAAAGAGCAAAAATCATTAAAGCAAAAGAAAAGTTATAGGGTAAGGATATCAAGAGAAGCTGAACGATGCATCTATCTGAAAGTAATTTTACTTTCTGCTTCTTTTCTTCATGATGCTTGCGAAAGAGGCCCAGCAATAACTGGTAAATGGAGTAATTTTCCTAAATGAATGCTTAAAATTCTTCACAAATAAAGTGGATTCTGTTAATTAAAATCTTAATTGTTCTTGAAAGTGATGGAGAAAGACAATAATCAACCTTTCTAAAAGAATATGCCAGCAACATATATCTCTTTTAGCAGATCATGTACGAATTGCTTATTCAATACCTATTGATTAAATGTTTTAATCCCTATGCAGATTCAAATGATAACTATGAACCAAATCAATTCTTGCTTTTAGCCTCCCTAGGAGCAGATGTTAGAATTCCGTTTATATGAATTTAGGTACAACCTTAAAAGTCGTTTACACTTTCTGTCACTTTCAAGGAGGACCGAAGGTTATTGCGATTATCTTATTCGCCTTAACTCGCAGTCTTTTACATCCAACTCCCGACGCCTAATGCTGAGCAGGCAAAATCTCTCAATACTGTGTGTCAAATGTCGAGAATAAGAAAAAACAATATACTTAAAATTACTTTTTCCTTTAACATGAGTCACAGGTGAATTCCAAACAATTATACTTTTTTGTTATGAATCTTCCTATTCAGATATCTATTAAATACAAGAAAAACACTACTAAAATTGAAATTATATTGTAGCCATGCATATTCTCTGTTCTGTAGAGCATGTGTCCTAAATCTTTTTATTGTTTCTTGTCCTGAAGAATTGAAATGGACAATCTAGAATGCACAAAATAGTTTCTCTTGATGATCACTCTTAATCATAAAACAATAATTATCACCAGTGTAGTTACTTTTTATTGCAATCAAGGCTCAATTTAAAAATAATTTAATGTTAAATAAATGTAGTAATATAAAAAATCACTACATGTTTACCATAACCATTAACACAACAAATATATATATATATAAAAATTAAATACAATATTCCTGTAAATTCTATGTTATTACACTGGCATGTATCCTTTTATACCATTATCTATGCTCACTCAAAAATGTTTACACAAATCTAAAATCCTGTAATTTCCTCTTTCAAACGTGGGGTTATACAGACTAAGCTGTCGAACGTTTCTGCATGCACACTTGCATCCAGAATCTTCAATATTGCATCTAGCTGTAATCTGATGACCTCTTTATTCATTTTACCAAAAATTTCAAACTCTCTTTTGAATTTTAAATCTTCACTAGTCATCTAAAGGGAAAATATACATGTTCATATTTGTCAGCATTTATTTAATGAAAACAAGTTGAGATTTTATCCCATATTTACTGGAGGACCATCAATACTTTTAAGCAGAACACCAACATGATTTCATCTGTGTCTTAGTGGGATATATTTGTTAGAAAGGGGAGAATCTAGAGGAAGAAAGATGAGACATTAATATGACAACATTGAGCGACAAGTCATGATATAGTGAAGGCCAGGCCAAGTAGGGTAAAAGCTATGGGAAGGAAGAACAGAGATGGCAGATATTTTCAGAGAGGAAAATATGAAGGACACACACAAGGGTTTTAGATTCTCAGTTTGGAGTTTACAGTGATAAAGTTCAACAAGCTAAAGAATACAGAAAGGAGATTGGTTTTGAGGTGGAAATTGAAGCCCTGTATATGTTGTATTTGAGCGTCTATGGAACATCCAGTGAATAGTGACTTACGAGGAAATGCAAAATTATATAATTATCTCTTCTTCTCCAGCACTTAACATTTTAGCTTAAATATTTTCCAATTTTGCTTTATGTTCTTCACAATTTTGGTTCATGGCTGATGACAAATTACACAGAGTAATATCAACAAAATTTACATTTTTAAATTGTTGGACATTTGGACAGTTTCCAAGATTTTTTATCATAGTAAGAAACCAATGAATATCTTAATAGGTATAACATTTTCTTCTTTTAATTACTTTCTCAGAATATATATTCCCAGAATTAAAATAAGTTTGTTTACCCAAATCATAAGAATATTGAAAGTCATTGTTCAAAATGTTTTTAAAAACTTTTATACATACTTGTGTGTGTATATATATATGCGTGTATGTGCATAATGAATGTGCATATATGTATACACACACACATGAATATACACAGTTGACTCTATGTATCCTGGGTCCTGCACCTATGGATTCAACCAACCACAAATTGAAAATATTAGGAAAAAAATGGGATCTGCACTCAAAATGTACAAAGTTTTCTTGTCATCATTCCCTTAACAATATAGTATAACAACTATTAACATAGCATTTACATTGTATTAGATATTATAAGTAATCTACAGATGATTTAGAGTATACAGGAGGATATGTGTAGGTTATATGAAAATACTATACCATTTTATGGATTTTGGTATCTATAAGAGGTCCTGGAACCAATCTCTCACTACCCCCACCTCTCTCTCTCTCTCTCTCATCCTGTCTCTCTCTCTCACTCTCATTCTATCTTTCTTTCTCTCTCTGTAAATATACTCTTTTTCTCTCTCTACACACACATACATATACACATACACACACATATATACACATACACACATATGTATATGCATTTGAAATGGTTAAAATACAAATATATATAGTAAATATACCTATGGGGTATGTATAACTTTTAAAAATACTAAATATTAAATATTAAATACTGATGCTTTATTCTAGAGCATAAAACAGGTCTCCAAATAAGTATGCACATATGGACATATGCTCCAGGACCACATAGGTTCCAAGAAAAAAATGTAATGAAGCATTTCAAGATCCTTTTGACTAACCAATTTATAGCTCCTCTTGCAAAATGATGAATAAAGAGAAAACAAGTGCAAAACAGCAGTTTACCTACTTCAGCTACCGAGTGCCGTATGTTCTCCTTTCCCTCTGCATGGACTTCCTCAGAGGCAAATTAACAAAATCACAGGTGCCTTCTGGAAAAAGTGATTAGACTATTCAGAACTCCCTTGTGTTCTCTCAAAGGCAGTTTAAAGTTAACTGAACATTCCACTATGTTGTCAGATTTACAATTGATTCCAGTTTCGAGTGTGCAACATATTTGACAGACTGCTGGAAAACAGATACCCCTTTCACTCGGCATTTGATTCTGAAGAAAAGCCATAAGAAGAAAACACATCAGCTGCAGCAAGAACATTACAATTCCAGTGGTTGGTTTCAAAAATGGTTTCTAATGTGATATACACTGAAAATAAAGAACTGGAATAAAATGATATTTGTCTCATACCACACTATTACTCTACATACTTCTACCAATTTCTTTTCATTCTTCTAAGTTGGAATTAAAATCACCTCACTAGATACTTTTTTCTGTTTTCCTTAAATGGCTTCCAGATTCACTCCTTATTATCCAAGCCAGTTCAGTCGTTGGTGGCATAAGACACTATGTCATTACATATTCATTTTTTGCTTACTTGTTATTTTTCTGTAATTCCCACCATCCGTAATCTCCTTGAGAGCAGAAATTGTGTCAATTTCTTATGCAAAATATTTCCAGTTCTGAACCAAGTATCTGACACATAGTAGGTATTTTTAAAATATCTGGTTAATGAATAAACTAAGTGAATAAAACCATAAGTAAAACTCACAAGAACCAACCCCAGATTAGAAAACATCGTCCATTTGACAGTAGTAGTTTTTGGCTTCCTAAGAGAAGAATATCTATTTATCTGAAAGTATTTCAATCTAGACATTCATATAGTAGTTGTTTTCAAGAATGGCATCTACTCTTAAAATCAACTGAAAAGAACCTTAGAATCAAAGGTGTTAATTCTATCTTAAACAACAATTATAATTACAAGTTAAGACATGGCAACTTGAACCTACACCTTCTGGGCATAGGTATTAGTTTTCCATAGAGAAAACAAAGCTGATCCTTCCATTCATGTCTACTGTAAAACTCAATCAGAGCGATAGATATGAAGATACATGACATGAAGATAGATGCTGAAAGTCAACATATAATATATCATCTGTAATCTTTTCTGTGTTCAATTAGTGTAACACTTATTAATTGCCTAAAAAATGTAATGCTCTGTTCTAGTCATTTGTAATACAATTACATGACAAAAATTTCCATTAAATATATAAGTGTGAGAAGTATAAATAGTGATAAATACTTTGAGGAAGATGGCCTAATGAAGATAAACACGGATTGAGAAACGAGAGGTTTTTTTAGATACGGAGTAACCAAGAAAGACCTTTCTGAAGAGGTACCATTTGAACTAGATCCTGAAAGACAATGAGGCAGCCCTGTCGAGTTCTGGTGGAAGAGTATCCCAGGCACAGAAAAGGTACAAAGGCCAACTTTGGAAATAGGTTATAATACTAATAATTACTCTTGTTGAGAGATGATAAAAAGTTAAAAATGTAATTACCTAATCACCACTAACTTACTAATAAACGTCACATTTATCTTTTGCCACTACTGCCCTAGAATATTTTACTTCAGTAGTTCTAATGCCTTTTGCTATAGCAATGTTTGCATTAAAAACAAAGGACTGCTAGATAATCCCAACTGAAATTTCAAGTGGAGTCAAATAAAAGGTCCATAGCTAAACATTTTATATCTTTACAGCTGAAAGAAACCTGAAAAGGTCATGCAATCTCTATGACTCAAATATCTGAAGAGCATCAAATAAAATTTATCACATTTTATGACTTTTCTAATGTAGTTTGAATGAAATCACATTCGACCAAGGTTAGAGATTTTTGTGCTAGAGCCACCCATTGTTTTATATCAAAATCAAACCATGGGATGTAAAATTAGGACTTTTGTCCTTACTGTAGCTTTTTAAATTTTATTATTCTTAAAAAAGATCTTAAACACGAAGGACTAATGTTACATAACTATTGGGGGGATTTTATTCACCAAATAAGATAAATAATTCAGCAAATGTTGCTAACTTAATTAACCAAATTTGTATCTCTCTCATGCCTTAAATGATACTTGCATCCTACAAAGAAAAGAACATACAACATATACCACCAGTTCTCCTAAACGAAATAATTTAATTTTGCCTGTATTATGCTTACAATAAAGAATTTTGCTGAATTATTAGGCTACTTTTTCTTACTTTTAAAATGTGCAGCAGCCTTGGACTTCATGTCTTATCAGCCATTGGTCAAGAACCTGATAAGAATTTTGCATCCCCTGCCAGGCACGGTGACTCATGCCTGTAATCCCAACACTTTGGGAGGCCGAGGCGGGAGGATCATGAGGTCAGGAGATCAAAACCATCTTGTCTAACACGGTGAAACCCCATCTCTACTAAAAATACAAAAAAATTAGACGGGCGCGGTGGCGGACGCCTGTAATCCCAGCTACTCCGGAAGCTGAGGCAGGAGAAATGGCGTAAATCTGGGAGGCGGAGCTTGCAGTGAACCGAGATCATGCCACTGCACTCCAGCCTGGGCTACAGAGCGAAACTGCGTCTCAAAGAAAAATAAAAAGGAAAAAAGAAAAGAAAAGAAAAGATTTTTGCATCAAAATAGACAAGAGAACGTGATACAACTCTTTATCTTCCAGGGATAAAACATAGTATTATTCAGATGAAATTGTAAAGTAACAATTTTTTCTGAGAGTACTTGTGAAAAGGAGGAGGGAAGAGGTCCTTAGGTAGGTTAGCACTAGCTCTGTGCCAATGTCTGTGCCAGGCTCTGAGCATGGAGGAGGGATCCAGGACTTGCCAGTCATTCCCTTCACTACCACTGTTTGATTTTAAAATCAATTTTACTATGTTAAGAGGAGGTCAGCTCTTACGGCACGTGTAGAATGATGTATGTAATAGCTAAAAGGTACGCGTTGCTAACCACGGAAGTAGCAGTGTAGGATAACAGAAGAACTTTGAGCAGAAACTTGGTGTGTTAGCTCTGGCTGCCCTAATAAAATACCACAGTATGGGTGGCTTAAACAACAGAAATTTGTTTTCTCACGGTTCTGGAGGCTAGTAGTTCAAGATGAAGGTGTCGGCAGGGTTGGTTTATTGTGAGCTCTTTCTTCCTGGTTTGCAGATGGCTGCCTTCTCTCTGTGTCCTCACATGGCTTTTCTTCTGTGCATTCTTCTGTGCATTTACTGATATTCATATAAGGACTTTAGTCCTTTGGGATTAGGGCCTCACTCATGATTTTGTTTAACCTTAATTACCTCCTCAAAAGATCTATCTTCAAATACAGTGACATTGGAGGTTAGTGTTTCAACATATGAATTTTTGGGGTCTGGGGCAAAATTAATTTCACAACATTTAGAGACCTTGGTGTCTTCACTTGGTTATAATACTATCTTTACTTGGAAGATCTTTTCCTTTTTATGCCTCTTGATTTTTCTTTCTTTAATTTTTTTTCCATGTGTAAAATGAAGTTGAAGTACATGATCTCTGTGTATCTGACAAAAGAAACCTGTTTTTTTCTCCAAGAAAACAAATTTAATGACCACTATTTCAAGTAATAAATAAGACAAAAATGACTTCTTGCAGAACTTGAGTACTAGAATGGTTTATAATTATTAACTAATATTTAGCGTTTATTTTATTCTATTAAATTGTCCCCTAAGTTGTCTTAATCCACAGAGGAATACAAACTAAAAGGTTGTATTAAAAGACACTCTATGAACCTGTAACCGACTTCTCTCAATCTCAAAAACCCACATCTTAAATAATGCTTCATAAAGTTAGCAATGCGTTCAAATATCCAGCCTATGTAAACATTTCAGACGCAATATTTGTTGACATGATAGTTCATCATAAAACATTAATATGGTAAATGCCTAGGGAATTTATAAATGCATACACATCAAAATGTTAATTAATTAAAATGAATTAAATTTAGTAAAACCATTATTAGCCATGCCCGGCAATTTAGGCAAAGAAAGAATTAGGTCCTGTTCACACTGCTGCTTGATGAGTAGAACACTGGATTAATTATCAAGAATCACGGGCAGATTGTTGTTGTTTACATATACTATTTAGAAAGTCAGATTTCTGGGCACAATAGATATGAACTTCAGCTATAATGTTAGTTTGGCAGGTCATTAAGCACGATTAGAAGTCAGGTTTCATCTGCAATCCAGGTAAGCATGATTAGAAATCAGGTTTCATCTGCAATCCAGGGTTCACATGAAAGCACAGTACATATTTTCTAGCATGAAGTAAGGTGGGAATGGAGGCAGAAATAAGATTAAGATTCAGAGACGGGAAAGGAGATACACAGAAAATGAATCAAAGAGCTGCCAAACCCATTTCCATCACTCCTTTTGACTACAAATGCTGCTGTCTTCTTGAGATGTTTGAAATGTGCTCCTTCGGTCTCTGACAAAGAACATTAGGTACCATAATTTTGCTAATATATGCTCACAACTTTGCTGCCTGAACTTAAGTAGCGCATTCCCGTCTATAATTTCAACTAAGAGCAAAATGAACAAGAACCCCATAGATTCAATCATTACCCTTTAGAAGCTGGTAATTGGAAAAAGTGGCCATAATGAAGAGACCAAAAGAGGAAAATGTAATTAACCAAGAGCTGTGTATAGTGTCTAATTTGATTTTCTTGGCTTATTAGCTCAGCTGGTTGGAGTGTGGTGTTAATAAAGTCAAGATTGCAAGTTCAATTGCCATATGGGCCAGTTAGTTTCACTCAATTCTATGGCTACTGACCAAAATGAGTTCTATTGGTCACAAGAGGAAATAGACAACAGAGGGTGGATTAGAGAAAATCTATTAATACCACTGTCAAACAAATTCAAAACACAACTGTCAAGGGCAGGGCTGCAGTGAATACTACATTTTAATTATTTAAAATTGAGAAAATGTAAAATTCTGAAAGGTGGAAATTGAGACAACAATTTAGACTTTCTGAACACTATAATTAGTGTCCTTTACCAAATCAGGAGAAGTTTGCCTGATAAATGTATTTTAGTTGCTTCTTAACTGAGTTCTCAGTCATCTAAATTCTAATGTGACTGGGAATATGGATTTCAGCTGAAGTGGATTAGGTATGTAAGATGAGAGAGATTCACAACAGAGAGAGAAATAGTCTTTAGGGCTGACTGGGGAGGAAAGCACAAATAAAGAAAATAAGGTGGTAATAGAAACACGATGTGAAAGAACAGGAAATTGCTTCATCATTTACTCAATCTGAAATAGGTCCAGTGTCTAGACAGACTCACCCAATCTTATGATTGGGCTCTAATTCCCTCTTAGAACTGTGATCTATTTTAAGTTAAGTAAAGGTGAAGTCCTAAACAAACCCTGGCATAAACCAATTACAAAAGACTGCAAAGTACATCTACATAACTGCCTTAGCCCAGGGGAAAATGTGCAGGCAATTCCTCTTTATCCTAAGATCTTAAAACCCACAGACACACATCTACAACTGAGTGCTATCATACTTAATACATATGTAACATGCCATAGTCACTTTGCTATATGAAACCAACGTGTTTGAAACTGTTTTATAATACTCCCAGAGAAACATGAGAGAAAAAGTTTGACCTAAATTAGTTTGTAGCAAATCCTTATCATAATAACACAGCTGATAAAGAATCTGGAGTATGAGCATTGAATAAATCAGCTCTGGGGAGAGGAGCGAATTATTTAAATACCAAGAGCAACTATGCAGCATCATTTGCAGGTCAC
Source organism: Piliocolobus tephrosceles (assembly GCF_002776525.5). Taxonomy (NCBI): domain Eukaryota; kingdom Metazoa; phylum Chordata; class Mammalia; order Primates; family Cercopithecidae; genus Piliocolobus; species Piliocolobus tephrosceles. Next base: position 120,326,994 of record NC_045435.1, on the reverse strand, counting down.
CTGTTCCCCCTTTAATCCACAAATCTGCTCCTCTCCCTGTTCTATTCTACTTCAACCACAAGGAAAATCATTCATAGCTTTGGTCTTTCCATTCTTAAACAAAACAAGACCTTTCTGGCATGTTTCATGAGAATCCCAGATAAAAGTTATATTTGTAAAATTCTACAGCTTACCTGAAAGTTCTGAGGACCCTTAAATTTTCCTGTGGGAAGCAGAGAACAAACCAAGTACAACTTCCCTCCTCAGCCTCTCCTGATAAATGCACCAGTAAGCAAAATTTGATAGAAAAGTAAAAACATAATTCTCTATTTGACATTATATGATTAAAAACAAGTGGCATACTATTAGATTTCTTTTGAATGGTGATTCATTCTAGAATTCAGCCCCAAACATTTTTGTACTCTCCTCTTTAAATGTTTTCTTTTACAATAAATGGCAGACAAAAGTATTTCTATTGGGAATGTGAGAGTGAAGAGATATACAATTAACTAGTGGTCTGCTCTGTTACAGGAAAAATGCCTGAATAGTATTCTGTTATCTTGCAATAATGGGGCCATTTATGTGCATCACATTTTCATTTTCAGCTCTGTGTTCGTTTAAATTATTTTCATTTGAATTCCCAATCTTTTTCCCCTACACATGCCTGGCTAATCAAAATACTTGATTCATTAATATTGCAAAGAGTTACAGCACTTTATTAATAAACTAAATTTCAAGAACTAGATCTAGTAAGGCAATTACAAATACTACGGCCAGCTAGAATGATATTTTAAGTATTTTAGAAATGTCAGGTGAAAAGTGTTGTTAAACCAGACAAGCATCAATGACAGTTAATAGTAGTGCTCTCATGCCCCCTATTGGTTACTTACTTGAGAATCGCATTGAAGCTAAGTCATTTTGTGACCAGAGAAAAAATGTCCAATGTTTTCACTTGAATCTGGTTTAGATCACAAACTAAAAGGTATTTACACACACACACACACACACACACACACACACACACACACACACAAATGTATCCCTCTGATTTCATGTTTGAATTGAAGCTTAAAAAAAAAGTGAGATTTAAAGAGAGGGTGAATTTTGCATTGAGTGTGAAAAATTCCCACATCCACTTACACTCACAATTGGTGAGTGCCATCCATGTAGTATTTTCTCATGAGATTTTAACATTTTGGTATAGTGCAAAGAGCATGAACTTTTAAACTACATAGTCCTGAGTTTGAACCAAGTGAATTTATCTTCCTTATCAATCACATTAAACCATATAAACATGGAAAGTTATTTTTTATCTTGAAAATGATTTAGGTTATAATTCTTATTACGCATTATTGGTTTGAAGATTAAAAGATAAATGGTTTGTCTGAAAGTGCCTACTAAGTATGTGTTAAATGCTAAGTAAATATTAGGTTTTTTTTTTTACAACTCTCTGATGTAAACATTGTCTATATCCCATTTTTTGGATAGAATAATTGAGGTTCAGGCAGATAGAAAAAAAGTTGCCAAGCTTTTGCAGCTAGTGAATGATAATGCTGGCCTCAAAACCCAGAATATTTTGCCTCTAATGCAAACACATTTTGTGATATTGTTTATACAACTTTATTATAACTCAGTGTTACAAAATCAGGTATATATAAGCTACTCTACCTTGATTTACATCTTATAAAATTTAATAAGCAAAATGCCGAAAAAGAAGGAGTGATCTTATTTAAAAAGTGTCCTGAACAATATTCTAACAAAGATTTGACTTTTGAAAAATAAAATCAGAGTATTCTCAAAATAATCACTATTCTCAAAAATAATGAAAAAAGATTAATTATTTGAAAACAATTGACGCTCTTTGTGAACATAATATACCATCTCTTTGCATTTTGCTAATACTTCTCCTGTTAGAAAAACCAGCTTCCAGGAGCCCAAAAGGGATTGTGGGAGTACAGCTCTTTCCTTTCCGTCTGGCGGCAGCCATCAGGTCAGCCAAGATGGGTGCATACAAGTACATCCAGGAGCTATGGAGAAAGAAGCAGTCTGATGTCATGCGCTTTCTTCTGAGGGTCCGCTGCTGGCAGTACCGCCAGCTCTCTGCTCTCCACAGGGCTCCCCGCCCCACCCGGCCTGATAAAGCGCGCCGACTGGGCTACAAGGCCAAGCAAGGTTACGTTATATATAGGATTCGTGTTCGCCGTGGTGGCCGAAAACGCCCAGTTCCTAAGGGTGCAACTTACGGCAAGCCTGTCCATCATGGTGTTAACCAGCTAAAATTTGCTCGAAGCCTTCAGTCCGTTGCAGAGGAGCGAGCTGGACGCCACTGTGGGGCTCTGAGAGTCCTGAATTCTTACTGGGTTGGAGAAGATTCCACATACAAATTTTTTGAGGTTATCCTCATTGATCCATTCCATAAAGCTATCAGAAGAAATCCTGACACCCAGTGGATCACCAAACCAGTCCACAAGCACAGGGAGATGCGTGGGCTGACATCTGCAGGCCGAAAGAGCCGTGGCCTTGGAAAGAGCCATAAGTTCCACCATACTATTGGTGGTTCTCGCGGGGCAGCTTGGAGAAGGCGCAATACTCTCCAGCTCCACCGTTACCGCTAATATAAGTAAAGTTTGAAAAATTCTTTCAAAATAAAAAATCATCTCTTTGCATTTAGATAATAATACACCTGTTAGAAAAACCAGCTTCCAAGAAGATTTCGTGGGTTTTTCTATCTGCTCTATAAATGAATGAAAAGTTCTTACAGATTTTGATTACCACAGGGATGTCTATAAGCAGAATTAAATATTAATGTAAGTATGGATGTTTAATTATCAAGTAGAATTGATAATATTCTCAACACAAGACACCTAAAATAATTTGATTTTTTAATACTAAAAATTTATTTTATATTCAGAAATTAACTGTCATCATTTATTAATTGGTCAGACTTTTAAAATAATATCATTAAAAATAAATTTGTGCTTTCCACCAGTGCTTTAGGTTGCAAATTATTCAAAATGACTGAACCATGTCCAAATATTCTAATCGTTGTAATAATTCTGTTATAACAGAAGAGGAGCCACATATGTGAGTAATTAAATACACACTTGTTTCCATTTTAGGGTAATGTGGAAAAGCCTCAGGACTTAAATATCTGTCCAGTCCTGTAATCTCCTGGGTAGATCATAAATTAATGTTAATAAAGCCAAAGTATCAATTTTTGATGGGTCTGGAATTTGTACATATATATTTAATAATGAATCAGTGTAGGTCATTTCTTTATCAAGAAAGACATGTGCCATTATAGTTGTACTAATCTTAGTGGAAAGTGCTAAGTTAAGGTCATACAAGTCAATTAAGCTTTGTTAAATGGGATAAACTAAAACAAATAATTACATATTGGTACTACAATGATGTGTTGGATATAGAGTTACATCATTCTTGTAAGTCCATTTCTTTATCTGTTCATTAACAAGTATTTACCGGTAAAAGACAACTAGGTGTAAATCTGATTAACTACTTGCTAACTAACAGGCATACAGCAACTACCTCATAGCTTCAAATCTCTCTTATCTTTAAATTAGTGATAAAAAAATGCCCGACTTCACAAGATTGCTGTAGAATTCAAAATACATTAGAATTCAAAATACAGTAAAAGTGGCATTTAATATCTCTGCAGTAAATATCTCAGTCTCAACACCTCTCTATAAAGGGTTTCTTGAACCATAAATTGTTGGACAAGATACACGTTACATCCTTTCTAAATCTAACCTTTGATATTACTGCAAATTCACCATGCCTAAATGTCAGAACTAGATATTGGGGTATTGTTCCAGATTCTTCTTTGCAATGGATCTTTCTAAAATAAAATGTGCATCAACCATATTCCATAACTTTAACCAAAGTATATAGTGTGTGGAAACAGATAATGTTTTTAAAAAAACTTTTGTATTAACTTCAGGGGTACAAGTACAGGCTTTTTACATAGGTAAACTTGTGTCATGGGGGTTTCTTGTATAGAGTATTCTGTCACCCAGGTATTAAGCCTAGTACCCATTGTTTTTCTTGATCCTCTCCCTCCTCTGAACCTTCACCCTCCAAAAGACCCTAGTGTGTTTTCCACTCTATGTGTCCATGTGTACTCATCATTTATCTCCCACTTATAGGTGAGAACATCTGGTGTTTGATTTTTTTTTTTTTTCTTTTTTTTTTTTTTATTATACTTTAAGTTCTAGGATACATGTGCATAACGTGCAGGTTTGTTACATATGTATACTTGTGCCATGTTGGTGTGCTGCACCCATCAACTTGTCAGCACCCATCAATTCATCATTTATATCATGTATAACTCCCCAATGCAATCCCTCCCCACTCCCCCCTCCCATGATAGGCCCCAGTGTGTGATGTTCCCCTTCCCGAGTTCTGTTTCTGTGTTAGTTTGCTAGGGATAAGGGCCTCCAGCTCCATCCATGTCCCTACAAAGGACGTGATTTCATTCTATTTTATCATTACATAGTATTCTGTGGTGTACGTTACTACATTTTCCTTAGTCTGTCATTGATAAGTATTTAGGTTGATTCCATGTCTTTGCTATTGTGAATACCACTGCAATGAACATACACATGCATGTGTCTTTATAATAGAATGATTTATATTCCTTTGGGTATATACCTAGTAATGGGGTTGCTGGGTCAAATGGTTTTTCTGTCTTTAGGTGTTTGAGGAATCGCCACACTGTCTTCCGCAATGGCTGAACTAATTCATACTCCCACCAGCAGTGTAGAAGTGTTCTTTGTTCTCCACAACCTTGCCAGTATCTGTTATTTTATTGACTTTTTAATAATAGCCATTGTGACTACTGTGAGATGGTATCTTGTTGTCATTTTGATTTGCATTTCTCTAATGATCAGTGATGTTGAGCTTTTTTCATGATTGTTGGCTGCATGCATGTCTTCTTTGCAAAGAGTCTATTCATGTCCTTTGCCCACTTTTTAATGGGGTTCTTTGTTTTTTTTATTTAAATTTGTTTATGTTCCTTATACATGCTGGATATTTGTCAGATGGATAGACTGCAAAGATTTTCTCTCATTCTGTAGGTAGTCTGTTTATTCTGTTGATAATTTCTTTTGCTGTGCAGAAGCTCTTGAGTTTAATTGGATCCCATTTGTCAATTTTTTCTTTTGTTGAAATTACTTTTGGTGTCTTTGTCATGAAATCTTTTCCCATGCATATATCCTGAATTGTATTGCTTAGGTTGTCTTTCAGGGTTTTTATAGTTTTGGGTTTTACATTTAAGTATTTAATCCATCTTGAGTTAATTTTTGTGTATGGTGTAAGAAAGGGGTCCAGTTTCAATCTTCGGCGTGTGGCTAACCAGTTATCCCAGCACCATTTATTGAATAGGGAATCCTTTCCCCATTGCTTGGTTTTGTCAGGTTTGTTGAAGATTAGATATTTGTAAGTGTGTGGTCTCACTCCCAGATTCTCTATTCTTTTCCATTGGTCTATGTGTCTGTTTTGGACCAGTACCATGCTGCTTTACTATAGCCCTATAATACAGTTTGAAGTTGGATAGCTTGGTGCCTCCAGCTTTTTCCTTTTTGCTTAGGATTGCCTTGACTATTTTGGCTCTTTTTTGGTTCCATATGAATTTTAAAATAGTTTGGAAATGGATAATGTCTTACAAAAAAAATAATTCAGTCAAGGCTTCAGCTTCAACTCAACTATTCTGTTCTACTTACCAGAAAATTTCCATTTATATATATATATATATTTTTTTTTTTTTTTTGAGACAGGGTCTCACTTTGTCACTCGGGTTGGAGTACAGTGGCATGATCTCTGCTAACTACAGCCTCTTCTTCCTGGGCTCAAGCAATGATCTCACCTTACCCTCCTGAGTTGCTGGTAGTACAAGTTTATGCACCCATGCCCGGCTAATTTTTGGTAGGGAATAAGTTTCACCATGTTGTTCAGGCAGATCTGGAATGCCTGAACTCAAGTGATCAGCCTGCCTCAGCCTCACAAAGTGGTGAGATTACAGGCATGAGTCACAGTGCCCAGCCCATATGTGAATCTCAAAATGTTTCATAACAGCGCATAAACAATATGAAAGGAAGAAATGTAAATGAAAAACAAGTAGTATTGTTTGAAAATGCCCCCTTCATATAGTAACCTTGAAATAAATTTTGGTTCATGCCTAAATCTGATAAAAAGGAAAAGAAAATCTTTAATAAACGTAAAAATGAAAGCAGACCAAGCACCATGACTTACTCCTATAATCTCAGCACTTTGAGAGTCTGAGACCAGCAGATGGCTTGAGCCTATTTGTTCAAGACCAGCCTGGGCAACACGGTGAAATCCTGTCTCTACACAAATACAAAACTTTAGCCGGGGGTAATGGAATGCGCCTGTAGTCCCAGGTACCCAGGAGGCTGAGGTGGGAGGATCACCTGAACCTGGGAGGTTGAGGCTGCTGTGAGCCATGATTGTGCCTGGGTGAAGGACTGAGACCCTGCCTCAAAATTAATTAATTAAAATTAAAAAGTAAAGAAAGTGGACAGTAATACCATAAAACCGAGAATGTTCTACTCACAAAAATCATCCTATAATTAGTTTTTCCCAAGATGCTGCATTTTCCTCACTGAAAGCTGTATCTTATTTATTATTTATTTTGTTTATGGACATATAAGCAGTGCAAGTGCTAATGATTGTAGAGATAGAAAGAAATAGAAAGAGATAGATAGAAAGAAAAGAGTGTTATACAACTTTTAAATCTTGTAGGAGTCTTAATTTTGAGGGTGCTTAGATTGCATCGAAGAATTCTGGAAATAGTTTTGACAGAAGTTTCTTCTTTGTGTCTTCTAGATCAAGGAGGCCAAAACTAGTCAGATTCCCTGCTTGTACAGCATTCACATGTCCTGACAAATTCTCAGGAAATGACCCTCCTTAAAGTTGCTTTACTGAGAGTCATCTAAAGTAAAGAAGAAGTGTCTTGAATGTCAGTTCCTCTAGTTGGGCCCACCTCTTAGTGGTAAAATGGCTTTGATAGGCTGGCAGCAGGGATGAGGAAAAGAAGAGAAAAATAGACAAAGATAAAAAGAGTTCCTCTATATTAATGTTTTAAGGACTTTGAGGATACTGCCCGTATACTTTCAATCTTATTAAGACCTCAGCCTCAGCCTTTCCTACAAATTTACCTTTTTGACTTCTGTTTGCTACAAGTTGAAAAAAAAAAATCACACCAAGACCAGTTATCAGAGGCAGGAGGAAAAGTAGCAGCATAAATGTACAAATTTCTTCAACAAACAATTAGGAAGCATATGCTGCAGTTTCTTCAAAAAGTGTGAAAGGAAAATGAAAGAGTGGAGCTCAGAGACTAAGATAATCAGTCGATATCAACGTTATTTTATGTATATCCACCTAACAAAATTTATTATTTTGGTGATGTCAGTAAATACCCAAGATTCCTACTGTAAAATATCCATTTCAAGATTAAATTTGAAATGACATCTTCAGCATCTGTTAAAACTTAGACCTTTAATAAATACTAAGTAGAGTCAAATGAAGGTAAAATCAAAATATTCTAATTTACACAGTAGAAGGTGGAGATTAATTGCAACTAATGGAGGAGATGGAGAAAGGGGGTATGGCTATTAGAGCCATTTGGAGATTTTTCACAGGTATATATATGTACCCTGGAGACTTTAAGAATCAATGCCATAGTAGACCGTTATCTGTCTCTCAGACATGTCAGAGAAAAAACTACACTGAGCACCACAGATCCCGATCATTCATCCAAATAACTTTTAGTTTAAAAGACAGAATGATACATATCTATAGCAATAGCATCTAAATTACTTTACCAGAATACTGTACAGTTTGCTGTAATTCTGTAAGCATCTATGATTAGCCTGGCACTGCCTTCAACAGCTACTTATGTCTTATTTACAAATATCTTATTTAATATTATCCAGAAGAAAGAACAATAGTAGGGCAAAACCTCTTTGTCAGGTGACAAAATAGAGTCTTAGAGAATTAGAATAGTTTATTCAAGTCCACACAGCTTGTAAAAATCAGAGAAGAATTAAGACCCAGATGTGTTTAACATCAAATTTTACACTCTGTTACCATAGAGGACTTCCCATCCTGGGCATTGTTTGTCAATTTGACTCAAGGATATGGTCAGAATGAGGCTTAATGTTCTTTGTAACAGTCCATGGAAAAATACTCTCACTTATTTCCTCTCCTTATTTTAAATCCTTCCCAATTAATTGGGATTCACCTTACTTCCCTACATGTAATTTTTCTCAACTCTGCAGTAATTTTAGTCACCTGCCCTATTTCACAACAAAGCACAATGTTCTTGAAAGATCTGCATTCTTTATTAATAGGATGCTATGAGAAAATATCCCCTAAGTTGTAATGTACTTTATGAAGGCAATCATCATACTGACTTTCAATAATTTTAGTTTCATCGTTCTCATAATGAGTTTCTCTACACATTTAAAAGCAAGTATCAGTGATATTGAGTCAATTAATTTCCCAAGTTATATTATGTGATTGCAATGTATGCAGTGCAAAAAGCTAGGTAGACAATGTGTTGTAAAATAAAGCAAAAAAGGAGAGAGAGAGGTTCACACTGGTAAAGATTGGTGTTTCCAAATACTAAAATAAAAATAACTAGTCTCTGCAAACATGTATTCTTTTTCTAGCAGACATACTTTAGCCATGAAATCTCAAGTCTATATTTAACTATGAAGTTCTTTTTATATATACATCAAGTTCAAAGAGAACAATCTGTGCCTGGCGCTGCAGATTTGAAAACATTCCAATATGATATTAAATGATAATGATCAAATCCTAAGAGCATACTCAACCTAAATAACTAGTTGAATTACATGTGGTTGCCTTTTTAAAATATGATATGCAGCACACTTTTTCTACCTGGTCCTCCACCCAACTACCACATTGCATCTAGCTATCTGAAATAAAATATTTAATTCTTTATGTCTACCTACCTAATAATAAAAAGTAATTCCCTTGGTATTTTGCATTTTAATTCTGACAGTCTCCAAATAGAATTATACAAAATTCAAATTAAATACATTCAAATTAAAGAATAAGACATTTTAATTTTTAAAATTTAGAAGCCCCGGAATGTTATCTGGCATATTCATGTTATAACAGAAATATAACAGGATTTTTCCTGATATGGGGGCTAAATTTTCTGGGAGCAAAGCTTTTAATCAAGCTTACTGTATTCATACAAAGAGATTTCTGAGAGAGAAAGGAGGCAGCATTTTTATTACTAAAATAGATGACTTTTTCCTAGTTATAAAACTGATTAATGGAATTTTATTTCAGAAATCTAGCCATTATAAAAGAATATAAGAATTAAATCTCAGTAGTGGTTGTACAACTTTGCAAACGTATTCATTGCCACGAAATTGTTCACTATAAAACGGTTAATTTTATGTTATGTTAATTTAATTTCAATTTTTAAAAGTGAATAAATGTTATGTTTAATTTTGAAAAAATGAGGTAACTTTACATAGACATATTATATTATTGTTGAATTAAAAGAAAGTTTCAGGGCTGTGTATCTCATATATACCTTCTGTGTATCAACAACCACAAACCTTCACACACTTGAATCTTCCTTACTGACAGAGGTTATGAGGTTATGTTTCAACTTTTGGTGTGCAGAGTTAAGAGGATCCCTTCCTCAGCCCAGTAGAGAGACACGATTGATATATTTAAATTGTAGATATTCTCGTTCTCCTTAATAATGATTGAGAAGCAAGTTTGTTTGTAGGCTTCCTTGCTGGATACTGTGATGTCTGTTTGTGGCACTTGGAACTGTTTCAATCATTCTGTGGCCCTGAAGGGAGACGTTGTATCATGCTAAAGAAAGCACAATGTTTAAAGACATTATTGTGCCACTCACTTAACTTCCAATCTACTGGAAAATGCCAAATCTAGATTTTTCTTATGTGAATTAGTAAATTTTTCTCAATGTCAAAGACACTTTAATTTGGATATTTTATTTCTTGTAGCTGAAAGCCTCCTCCTATTCGATACAGTGTGATTCTATTTTCCCATTGTTACTGTTGTTTGTTTATTTGTTTGCATATGGGAAAATCATGGTATGAAAACTATCTAATTAAACATTGAATGGTTTTATATGTGTATAAAAATACATATCTCAGTCAACTGGTATTTCTGGTTCTAGATCCTTGAGGAATTGCCACACTGTCTTACACAATGGTTGAACTCCCACCAACAATGTAAAAGCATTTCTATTTTTCCACATCCTCTCCAGCATCTGTTGTTTCCTGACTTTTTAATGATCATCATTCTAACTGGCATGAGATGGTGTCTCATTGTGGTTTTGATCTGCATTTCTCTAATGACCAGTGATGATGAACTTTTTCTTACATATCTGTTGGCCACCTAAATGTCTTCTTTTGAGAAGTGTTCATTCATATCCTTTGCCCACCTTTTGATTTTTTTTTTCTTGCAAATTTGTTTAAGTTCCTTGTAGAGTCTGGCTATTAGTCCTTTTTTTGATGGATAGATTGCAGAAATTTTCTCCCATTCTGTAGGCAGCCTGTTCATTCTGATGATAGTTTCTTTTGCTGTGCAGAAGTTCTTTAGTTTAATTAGATCCGATTTGTCAATTTTGACTTTTTTTTGCCATTGCTGTTGGTGTTTTAGTCATGAAGTCTTTGCCCATGTCTATGTCCTGAATGGTATTGCCTACATTTTCTGCTAGAGTTTTTATGGTTTTAGGTCTTATGTTTAAGTCTTTAATAGATCTTGAGTTATATACCCAAAGGATTATAAATCATTCCACTATAAAGACACATGCACACTTAGGTTTATTGCATCACTGTTCACAATAGCAAAGATTTAGAACCAACCCAAATGCCCATCAATGATAGACTGGATAAAGAAAACGTGGCACATATACACCATGGAATACTATGCAGCCATAAAAAAAGGATGAGTCCACGTCCTTTGCAGGAACATGGAAGAAGCTGGAAACCATCATTCTCAGCAAACTAACACAGCGATAGAAAACCAAACACAGCATGTTCTCACTCATAAGTGGGAGTTGAGCAATGAGAACACACGGACACAGGGAGGGGAACATCACACACTGGGGCCTGTTGGGGGTGGGGGGGGATGGGAGGGATAGCATTAAGAGAAATACCTAATGTAGATGACGGGTTTATGGGTGCAGCAAACCACCATGTCACATATATACCTGCGTAGCAAACCTACACATTCTGCACACATATCCCAGAATTTAAAAGTATATATAAAAAAATGCTTTCCTGATGATTCAAAACAAACTTCTTCTGAATTGCAGAGCATTCCAGAGTAGCCACAGCCAGTAATGCCTTCTGCTATATACACTTTAAATTTTGTATTTGTACATGAATTATGTATTCTAAAAGAAATAGTTATTAAATAATTACATAACTCAAATATATATATATATGGAGATATGCTAAACATTTCTTAAAGATTACACACATGATTGGGTAATGACACATCCTAGTGAATGAGAGAAGGTATGAGGAAAAAGACATAACTTATCAATTCATAGAATTCTTGTTTGAATTTGTTTTACAATAAATGAATGTTACTTATTTGGGTTCAATAATGGATGTGACATGGTTTGGCTGTGTCCCCACCCAAATCTCATCTTTAATTGTATCTTCCATAATTCCCATGTGTCATGGGAGGGACCTGATAGGAGGTAATTGAATCGTGGGGTCATGTCTTTCCCATGCTGTTTTTGTGATCGTGAATAAGTCTCATGAGATATGATGGTTTTCTAAAGGGGAGTTCCCCTACACAAGCTCTCTCTTTGCCTGCCACCATGTAAGATGTGTCTTTGCTCTTCCTTTGCCTTCACCATGATTGTGAGGCCTCCCCTTCCCTGTGGAACTGCGAGATAATTAAACCTCTTTATTTTATAAATTACCCAGTCTTTGGTATGCCTTTATTAGCAGTGTGAGAATGAACTAATACAAGATGCAAAAAGAAAAAGTATATATTAACTACCGTTAATAATAGGGGAAAATGGCATACCCATGTTTTGAGGGATAAATATATATGTTTATCAGAATTTTTACATTTTTTCAAAAATATTGGTCACCTCCTGTACTAAATAAGACTTTCTTGGTTGCGAATAAGTATATATTTGTTAAAATAACCAATCCAAGATGGGTAGGATTAGAGTTTACTTTGTAAAACACTAAAACCAAGAACATACAGAATCAGCCCTCTTTATCTTCTCATCTCTTCATGTTGCTTCTCTGCTGACACTGGCCCATCCCTGTGGAAATGGTAACTGGCAATTCTGACCAATTCCAATACCAATTTGAAAATGTCTTGTAAGCTTGGGTGATATGCCATCACTTTGACCCATCTTGGTGACAGGGATTAAGGCAAAATTACTGCCCTAAATTGTATTTTGGGCCTTCTTATATCTAAGATACCTTCAGTAGACCTGGCTCTCTGGATTACCACTGTGAGCAGAAGACTGCTTACACATCATCTGCCATAGGGAGTGCTAGTTCTCCAGCACTTCCCCATGCCTACCATGGGCCAGGGAGTGTCAGAGTAATTCTCCTATATTCATTGGTTAATCATCCTGATAAATTTCCTATTTTAGTTATTATGAATGCCAAAATCAAGGACTTAGGATTTAAAATAATTTGTCAAAATCACAAAGATAAGAGGCAAAGCCAGGATTTGAACAAATATCTATATTTCACTATAGTCCGATCCATCTATCTTCAGTAAGACATTCAAACCACTCAGAATAAGAATTGGCCTTTAAAACATATTAATCTTATACAATTCATTATAATTGTCTTTCTGCATTAAATGACAGAAGTCATATGTATACAAATAAAGAGTTTTTCATGAGAACTGGAATAGCAGCTGCACTGGCTGTACCCAGGGACAGCTCAATGAAGAAATTCTCTGGGCCTCACAAGGATTTTCATTGGATATCTTTGGGAGACATATGTGTTCATTCTGATCTGAAATGTCTAGACAATTAAATATTTTTCATTTTTAATTATAGGGCATTGTCATCTTTAGTTGCACATCAATGTCCCTTGTTATACCAAAAAGTTACATTAGTTATATATAAGAAGTGATGTGTTATAAAATTTTATTTTAGAAAATGATAGTGATTTGGGGTAAAATAATTACATTGCTCATTTTGAATAGTATATTCCACTTTTAGCAGGTTATTCCAGTTACCTGAGTAGCAATTAAAAATACTAATCTGTTAGCACTGATCCTAGTTTTTCAGATAAAATATGTAGGAATGATTAGTAGTGATGGGAGTTGAATGTGTGTTCTTAAAATATCCTTTTAGGTCACTCTGATAATCTGGGGAGATTGGAAGCACTCTTATAGACCATCTGTGTTCACTGTGCAAATAATTTTTTAGAATCATTGCAGGGGTAATTTAGAATCAAAGAAACACTCTGTTCCTGTATACAAAATCACATTTGGTAAGACTGACATTTCTAGGCCTCTGCCAACCATAATACTGTAAGAGTGGATTATACCTAAAATCATCATCAGATTGGATTTTGACAACATTTTTCAACTGTGCCATCCCTAACCACTTGTAACAATTAGGACTTTAAGAAATTCATTTAGACTTTTTAACATTTCATGTTTCTTATTTGTAAAACAGGCAGTAATAACTACGAAATAAAAGACACTTGTGAGAGTTTTGAGTATGAAGCAATGTAAATATAAGATGTGATATATCCTTAAACACTTTCCCTTGTGAATTACCCTGCTGTCATTCAAAACACAGAGTCCACTTCCTTTTCAGAGATTTTCTGAAGCTGTCTGGTTAGCAAACCAGTCTCTTCTCTATGCACCAATACTACATGGCTAATTTCTCTACGCTAGAACTTCATCTTCTATTTTACATCATAGTTATTTGTGTATATTCAGTCCGCCCTATTATTAGGCTTTAAGCATCTTGAGAATAAAGACCTTTTCCTTATCATCATAGTGATTCTTTGGTGTCCATCATCAGGGCATCCAGGACATGTCCTTATATACAGCAGATCCTCAACACATACCTATTAAACTGCATTGATAAAGGTCTCAGACCACGGGACTGCATGAAGTGACTACTTGTCTATTGTTTATTACTATTTTGTCTGATCATATCAGCAGTATTTCTTTGCTCCTTTGCCTAATGGAAGGAAAAATATCTTTGAATTGACAAGTAAAATGTTCTGAATCTATTCCTTTCTCTATGTCAGACCCTTATAAAAGAGTCTAAGAAAAAAACTAATACATAATAAATATTCAGAAGGTTCATGCAGGAATGCTTTTATTACCCTCTATGCCTGCAGTATGTAATATCCTTGAAGAAAACATTAAAATTCTTTAATATGATTAAGAGATAATTCTAAACTGATGGCTGCTATGCGCTCATTCCTCTTAACTTGCGATATTTCCTAAATGATCCAAATGTATGACCTAGAATCAATAGAAATCCTTTAATATTCATTGTTATAACTTGTTGTCAAAATTTGTATTTTAAATTATGGAAAAGTTTATTATTGCTTCTCATGAAAGTGTTTCCTTTTCTGACTATTAAAATAGCTGTCATTTTAAATTTGAAGGTCTATAGCATCAGAGGTTTTCACAAAAATATATGTTTACATCTTCTGCTTGTTAGATTTTATTTATTGAATATTTTCTTCATAGCTATACCGGCAACATATGATCGCACAAAAATTCAAAAGCTCCTCTTAAATAACCAGAAAGAGTTACAAATAACCTGGAACATAGCAGCTATCAAGTCAAAATGGAAAATCATAGCAAATTTAAGTTACAGAGCTTCAACATGGGACCTGCTCTATGAGCAGTTTGAGTACAATCTAAAGACTCAAATGAATACTTCAGTCACTATCATTATCAAATCAATAGTCTATTGCAAGAAAGCTATTGTATGGGTAATAGACATGTCTCATACGGCTTCCTGGTTTGCATGTAAATAATCAAAGTGGCACATGCACTAGCTGCTACAAATGGCTTCTTAAGGATGGGATGCAGAAACAAAGAAAGAGAACATTGAAACACTGAAAGCTCATTCAGCAACTAGAGGAGCCAGTAAAAAAAAAAAAAAAAAAAAAAAATCAATAATGAGGAAGACATGGGAATGTAAGAATCAGAAACCCAACACAAAAGAGAGATAAAGAGAATCACTGAAAACGTGAAAGGAAGACCCAGAATGACAGTTTGGTTACAGGCTAGAGAGTGTTAGGCCACATAAATAAAGAATTTCTGAGGTGTTGGCAGGAAAAAGAAAAGATGAAATGATAAATTATCAGACAGATTTGACTTTCCAGAAAGCTATTAAAAGACTCGTGCCAAGCAAATGAAATAAAAGGGCGAATTAATTGCAGGAAAAAAAAAATCCACAAAGGCTTTCAAGAAAGGAAACAAACTCATGGAACACCATTTGATTCTGCAATTTTAAAAATTACATATTTTTGATGGTGAAAACTTATCAACATGGAATTAACCAAAAACGAGTTACAACTATATTTCAAAGACAGAAGGAGGAGACATATTTGGATGTGCTGGATGATAAAAGAGAGCTAAATTCTAAATTCTAATTTCTAAATAGTAGAAACGAGATGAACATATCTAAAAAAACTAAAATATTAAGAAATAGTACAATAATTTCTTAAAAGAATACTGTAAATAAAGAAGTAATAACCACAAGAATTGTTCGAGATCAGCCTGGGCAACAAAGTGAGTCTCCGTCTCTCCCAAAAATGTTTGTTTAATTAGCCAGGTATGGTGGCATGCACCTGTAGTCCTAGCCACTAGGGAGGCTGAGAATGGAAGATTGTTTCAGCTCAGGAGTCTGAGGCTGCAGTGAGCTAAGATGGCTCCTTTAGTTGCTGAATGAACTTTCAATGTTTCAGTGTTCTCTTTCTTTGTTTCTGCATCCCATCCATTTTTTTTATTTTTCTAATTTTTATATTACTTTAAGTTCTGGAATACATGTACAGAATGTGCAGGTTTCTTACACAGGTATACATGGTGGTTTGCAGCACCTGTTATCATTTAGGTTTTAAGCCTGGTATGCATTAGATATTTATCCTAATGTTCTCCCTCCCCTTGCTGCCCACCCTCCAACAGGCCCCAGTGTGTGATGTTCCCCTCCGTGTCCATGTGTTCTCATTGTTTAACTCCCACTTCTGAGTGAGAACATGTGGTGTTTGGTTTCCTGTTCCTGTGTTAGTTTGCTGAGGAAGATGGTTTCCAGCTTCATCCAAGTCCCTAGAAAGAACATGACTTCATTATTTTTTGTGGATGCATAGTATTCCATGGTGTATATGTGCCACATATTCTTTATGCAGTCTATCATTGATGGGCATTTGGATTGGTTCCAAGTCTTTGCTATTGTAAACAGTGACTCAATAAACCTAAGTGTGCATGTGTCTTTATAGTAGAATGATTTATACTCCTTTGGGTATATACCCAGTAATGAGATTGCTGGGTCAAATGGTATTTCTGGTTCTAGATCCTTGAAGAATCACCACACTGTCTTCCACAATGGTTGAACTAATTTGCACTCTCACCAACAGTGTAAAAGCATTGCTATTTCTCTACTACCTCTCTAGCATCTGTTGTTTCCTGACCTTTTAATGATCACTGGTGTGAGATGGTATTTTGTTGTGGTCTTGATTTGCATTTCTCTAATGACCAGTGATGATGAGCTTTTTTTCATATGTTTTTTGGCTGTATAAATGTCTTCTTTTGAGAGGTGTCTGTTCATATTCCTCACCCACTTTTTGATGGAGTTGTTTCTTTCTTGTAAATTTGTTTAAGTTCTTTGTAGATTCCGGATATTAGCCCTATGTCGGATTGATCGCAAAAATTTTCTCCCATTCTGTAGATTGCCTGTTCAATCTGATGATAGTTTCTTTTGCTGAGCAGAAACTCTTTAATTTAATTAGATCTCATTTGTCAACTCTGGCTTTTGTTGCAATTGCTTTTAGTGTTTTGGACATGAAGTCTTTGCCTATACCTATGTCCTGAATGGTATTGCCTAGGTTTTCTTCTAGGGTTTTTATAGTTTTAGGTTTTATGTTTAAGTCTTTAATACATCTTGAGTTCATTTTTGTATAAGGTATAAGGAAGCATCCCATCCTTAAGAAGCCATTTGTTTGTAACTACTAGTGCATGTGCTACTTTAATCATTTGCATGCAAATCAGAAAGCAGAATGAGGCGTGTCCATTACACACACAATATCTTTCTTACAATAGAGTATTAATTTAATAATGATAGTTTGATATTTGATAATGATAAGCTAAGGGCCAGGCCCCATCTCAAAAACAACAATAACAACAACAACAACAAAGAGTGTCAATAGAAATTAGGTTTCTTGGCAACCACAGTTTTCAGTATATGAGCAATGAAAATTATTTCCTTTTTAGCTCTCTGAATGTGTTAAACCAGGGGTCCCCAACCCCCAGGGCTGGGGACCAGTACCAGTTAGTGGCCTGTTAGAAACCTGGCTTAACAGCAGGAGGTGAGCGGATGGCTGGAGCATTATCTGAACAACATTATCCTGAGTTCAGCTTCCTGTCAGATATAGGAGTGCAGGAACCCTGTTGTGAACTGCACTTGTGAGGGATGTAGGTTGTACTCCCCTTATGAGAATCTAACTAATATCTGATGATCTGAGGTAAAACAGTTTCAAGTTTCATCCCTAAGCCATCCCCCCTGCCCCACCCTCATCCCAGGACAAAAAAAAAATGTTTTCCAGGAAACCGGACCCTGGTGCCAAAAATGTTGGGGACCACTGGGTTAAACAATCAAATTGAAATACTTAACAAAATGATTTGTGGAGGCTTTCATATTAAAGAAGCTTCAAACTACCCAAGGTAAGACACCTTCAAAAGCAGCCTGTGTCTGTGAAACAGAGGCAATATTTATTAAAATAACCACATGCCTCTGACACATTCATCTTATATCTGTGGGTATCAGCTCTCATGAGTGTATAGTGCACACATTCTACTCCTATGAATATACCACCAAGCCCACCAACAATACACCAAACAGTTAGCTCTTTGGGTCACTAGTATCTGTGAATGTGGAGAACTTCTATAAAAGGAATCATCAGAGTTAGGCACAGTGGAGAGGGAAATCAATCCTCAGTCATTACTTTTAGACAGTTGAATGAGGACAATTCTCTATATTCTTCAGATAAGGATATATATTATTGTTCTCATTTTCCAGATGTCTAGGTGAAGTTGAGAGAGCCTAATTAATTGCCTAAAGTCACATAAGAAGTTCAGCTGAGGTCTGGTACCAAGTGTCTGATTTTTCCCTGAATGAAGCAGTTATCTTCCTGTGACACAGGAAGACCATTTACCATGACTGGGACTTCTGGTGCTGAGCTGCTGGCACAAGAGATAAAATCCCACATACTGGGAGAGCTTTACAAAGTGCATTTTCCCCCTCATATTAATTTTAGAAATGTGATAAGGGAAACGAGCAAGGTGAAAACACTAGCCCAAGTTCTCACTGCTGGTTTGAAATTGAGTCAAAACGAACATAGATATCCTGCATTAGGGCTGCCTATGTTGGAGAAATCACATCCAATGGGAGGAAAGGACCCATCAGCCCTGGAGTAGCCCAAATGTAACTTTCCCAGATAGAGCAGTGGTTTGGAAGCAATTCCTGCTGTTTTTAATTATTAGATTTGAAAAGCACATTTGTCCAAAATTTACTATTAACTTTTGATTTAAGCATTTTCTCTTTTTCCCTTTACAATGAAGGTCAAATTCAAACTCCACAAAAGTGAATTAAGCACTTCTTATTTCTTAGGCACTTTTACATACCATATGCCAGTTAACCCTCTTAATAATTCCATGGTACCAGAATCATGAAACGGAGACATGAAGATTGAGTTCCTTTTTGTTTCTAATAAACTTAGGTCACTGGGGTTGACATGGTTCACAATATAAAGATTTACTAATCTGTAATGTTATAGGATTTAAACACATATCTCAAACTACAAACAGAAAGAGAATAGGTGTAGTGTGTTAAGGAGCTCAAATAATTTAGATACGTGTCTCACCAATTTAAAACATAAACTACCCATCTCCCCATCAAGAAAAGTTGTGCACTGTAAATCATTTGAAGTTTCTAGGGTATGCCCTTATATAATCTATAGTAGAAGGCTTGCAATACACCAGGCATGGTTCCAATATATTTATATCTATGAATTTACTTAGTCATCACTACAATTCTATGATATAGCTATTAATATTTTATATATGAAGAAACTGAATCATGATCACAGATAAAGTAGGTAACTTGCCTAAAGTCCCCATAGCTTAGTAATAGCGGAACCACTATTCAAACCCAGGTTTAGGAACAAAGCCTTTCATAACGACCCTTTACTACATTTCTATATAGAAAATGCGGTAAACATATACCAACAAAATAGCCCCAAATTGCTTTTTGTATTCCTTTTCTTCTGTACCAATTTTCCCTTATTTCAGTGTATCATAGTGCAGCTGAAGGAATTATCATTCTAAAACACAGATCTAAACACAAGACTTAATTGTGAAAAAGTAATTTAATGGGTCCTATAACTAACTCCTTAATATGTAAACAGTTCCTTTCACAATCTGATACAGTATACCTGTCTTGCTACATCCCTTTGAGAGGTGGTGCTATTCACTATCTCAGAAGCAAATTAAGGAAGTAAACGATTACAAGCCTAGTAAATTGAGAACTTATTTGTTCTAATGCTGGGCCGAGAACTTGCAGATCTGAAGATATTCCATCTCTAAAACTTCACTTTGATTTTGTTAAAAGGAAAGATACAGAGCCTTTCTATTTTCTCCACCAGGGCAAAGATCTGCTGTTTCTATCTAATGCAATTTAGACTCCTAATGATTTTCAAATACATTTAGATTAACTCTCAAAATTAACCAAACCCAATCACCCAGTTGCTATTAAGTTTTTGTGTTGTAAATTTCCAGAAAGGCAGTGCGGGTGTGTGGGTGTGCACGTGTGTGTGTGTACCTGTGTATTTGTGTTTGAAACAGTGAATTCAATTACAGAAATACTTACCATGTTCCCAGTACACTGCTAAGGTTTCACTTACTGTATTCCTTCACAGCAAACCAATATAGTATCATTGTTCTGATATTGTGAATAAAAAAACAGTAAAACTTTGAGTTTCTGAGATAATATAGAGAAGACAAAAATGTTACATGCCAAAGACTTAAAAATGTTCACGGAAATAATACCACACATGTACAGCCATCTGATCTTTGACAAACCTGAGAAAAACAAGAAATGGGGAAAGGATTCCCTATTTAATAAATGGTGCTGGGAAAATTGGCTAGCCATAAGTAGAAAGCTGAAACTGGATCCTTTCCTTACTTCTTACACAAAAATTAATTCAAGATGGATTAGAGACTTAAATGTTAGACCTAATACCATAAAAACCCTAGAAGAAAACCTAGGTTATACCATTCAGGACATAGGCATGGGCAAGGACTTCATGTCTAAAACACCAAAAGCAAAAAAAAAAAAAAAAAAAAAAAAAAGCTAAAATTGACAAATGGGATCTAATTAAACTAAAGAGCTTCTGCACAGCAAAAGAAACTACCATCAGAGTGAACAGGCAACCTACAGAATGGGAGAAAATTTTTGCAATCTACTCATCTGACAAAGGGCTAATTTCCAGAACCTACAAAGAACTCAATCAAATTTACAAGAGAAAAACAAACAACCCCATCAAAAAGTGGGCAAAGTATACGAACAGACATTTCTCAAAAGAAGACATGCATACAGCCAACAGACATATGAAAAAATGCTCGTCATCACTGGCCATCAGAAAAATGTAAATCAAAACCACAATGAGATACCATCTCACACCAGTTAGAATGGCAATCATTAAAAAGTCAGGAAACAACAGGTGCTTGAGAGGATGTGGAGAAACAGGAACACTTTTACACTGTTGGTGGGATTGTAAACTAGTTCAACCATTATGGAAAACAGTATGGCGATTCCTCATGGATCTAGAACTAGAAATACCATATGACCCAGCCATCCCATTACTGGGTATATACCCAAAGGATTATAAATCATGCTGCTATAAAGACACATGCACAAGTATGTTCATTACGGCACTATTCACAATAGCAAAGATTTGGAATCAACCCAAATGTCCATCAGTGACAGACTGGATTAAGAAAATGTGGCACATATACACCATAGAATACTATGCAGCCATAAAAAAGGATGAGTTTGTGTCCTTTGTAGGGACATGGATGCAGCTGGAAACCATCATTCTCAGCAAACTATCAGAAGAACAGAAAACCAAACACCGCATGTTCTCACTCATAGGTGGGAACTGAACAATGAGATCACCTGGACTTGGGAAGGGGAGCATCACACACTGGAGCCTATTATGGGGAGGGGGGAGGGGGGAAAGATTGCATTGGGAGTTATACCTGATGTAAATGACGAGTTGATGGGTGCTGACGAGTTGATGGGTGCAGCACACCAGCATAGCACAAGTATACATATGTAACAAATCTGCACGTTATGCACATGTACCCTAGAACTTAAAGTATAATAATAATAAAAAAAAAATTCACGGTCTTTAAATTATACACAGATTCCTTAGTGATGACTAAGTGTCAAATGATGTTGTTAGCAACTAATAGCTTCGCAGAGACTTTCCGTCATCTCAAACAAACATCCTTATCACATAATTTGGTAATGTAATATTAAAGCAGCAAGACAACACTCAAACAAAAGGCATCTAAAGATGCTGAGGTAAACATCTGTATTTTAAGCAAGCTTGAGATTTGCCATTAATAATTGACAGAGCAAGTAATTTTACTGTTTAATAATTTAATATAGAGTGCATTTCTGTTTTTAGGTTTTTTCTATTTTGTCAAACCATTCTGTACTCTTTTAATGACTTCCATTAAAACTATTTCTGTGCACACAAAGGCATAGGGGTTTTCAAAATGTGCAAAGTAAAGCACCCCTCTACCTGTTATTTAAGCCAGTGTGTTCTAAAGCACCTCTCATTCTCTTTGATGCTACACTGCAGTGTATCTCATAGAACAACCTTTTTAAAAACCTTCAATTTCTTTGGTCAGAGATTAGAGCATTTGATGTCATATATAGACAATAAAATCCATTTTATCTCAGTAGTGTTTCATTATACTTTGTGACTTAGAAACAAAACAGGCTTAAAGTCAAGCCAAGACACATCTTTAAGATTGCGATGATAATGCTAATATGCCCTTTAAAATTGAGGCCAGCTGGGAAATTGAAAGGGTGACAAGTGGAACCAACTTGCATCAAACTGGCATGACATGAGACATTGGCATGGCCTACATGACAGCTGCAGCATCTGGGGAGAGCTTGATAAGAAAATCCTGTTATAATGCAGAGCTGGTTTCCCTTAAATTACATCTTATACAATTTCATAGGTGCCATATTTTATTTTAGAACAAAATGCATTCCTTTTTGAAACAGAAATACTCTTGTCCTTAAGCAAATGTGAAGGAAGTGGTATTTGGCTATCCTTTGGCAAAGGGAAAAACCCATGTATATTTTATTAGCCCCTTTACCTGAGGGATTTTCGTTATGAGAACAGAGTGTGAGACTATAACTTTGAGTAGCAATGTAAATGCTATCAGGGCATTCAAAGTAAAGAGTTCAACAAAAGAGCTGCTGTCTATGTCAGTTGTAACAACACACTGAGAAGTCCTGGGCAGCAAAAGGATGAAGCAGAACCTGGTCTCAGTTTCATTCCCAATTGAGTGTCTTCTTTGGACAGAAAATCAAGAGGATAACTATCCAGGTGTTCCAGTTTATTGAGTATGAAAAGGAGGCCCTCTGCCATCCTAACTAAATAGCAGGGAGAAATACTCTAAGCAAAGACTGCTCTCCTGTCATCTTAGCCTACAGCATCAGCCTGTGGATTTGAGCTGAAGGAGGTGGTTCCTGTTTAGCCTTTTCTCCAGGAGACATAAAGGACAAATTGTTCTCTATTCTTCATTCATTGAATACATTCTTATCAAACAAACACTTTATGACAGTCATTGTGTTTCTGTGATTTGTGCGTCTAAGACACAAAAATAATATGATACAGACGCTTCCTCAGCTCACAGACTAATAAAAAGACACCTGTACAAACAAACAATTGAAAAATGGCATGATGAGAACATCAATAAGAATTGTACAAAGAATTACTACTGTCACAGATCCTCTTGGCTTTCCTGCCATGTGGAAAAATGCATACTCTAATTTTGGAAGATTTCAAACCTCTTTCCAAATTTCAGAGTGACTCTTCCTTAAAAGCATGCAAGCAACCATGGTCTGTGACTCTTTTTAATTTTGACTGATCCTCTAGAAACATTAAGATTTGATCTATCACTTCTATAAAACAGTCCAAACTCAGAAATTAGGAGCCATGCAACCTAAAAAAAAAAGAAAATAAAAAAGAGCCTGGAAAACTTCTACTCAGTGACATGACATATTTTATAAATTTTTAAAATCACAAGTTAAATCATAAAAGAGAAGTCATACTGTTGGGAACACATCAAGTTATTATGTTAACTTTCCTAAATCGTTTCTGAAATAAGGTGGAGCATACAAAAAAAATCAATGGTTACAGGGTTAAGGTATGATCATTGCACTCTTGGAGAAATGCCAAATAAGGAAAAGAATGTAATAGTAAAGAAAGGTTAAAAATAAATTCTTAGATATGGTGTATAATACTGGCAGCAAATTATCAGCCACTAGCAGCAGTTTACCTCAAAACCAGAATTGATACGAATTTTGGATACACATAATGATAACATTTAACAACGACAATGTCATAGGCATATTATCATTCAAAGAACCGTAAGCGTACAAAGCTGGTGTCATGTTGGTCATTTAGCATAATGTCCCAGTGAGGATTCCAAAAATTATAGCCTCAGAGGTGAGTGTCACCTTCTCCCCTTGGCTCTGCTTCTTCCCCTCTACTGTCTTGGCGAAGATGCAAAATTTCAAACAGGTTTCCCTATATGCTCTACATCCTCCATTTTAAAAAAAGTGCAGTGATGCTTACCCAACTAGCTAGTTGATCCAAAAATACAGTACAGCAATTAGAACCAACTCAGAAGGTAAAGCTGCTGTCCCTCTGCTGGCCTCCACCACCACCTGAAAGGAAGCCCCTCTGCATTGCAGCTATTATACTCACAAAGGATAAAGGAGCATTTTCTAGACACCCTGCTAAAAAGCCTGATATTTAAACCTATTTCACAGACGACTGACTAGGAATACTCCCTTATAAAGTATTCATCATCTCCTGCAGAAATGTATTCATTTTAAGTATGTCATAAAGGTATTGCAATTAAACATTTTTCTTTTACTAATACTTCCTGTTTTTACACTGTGGACTTGACACAAAAGAGAGAGCCTTATAGAAAGAGAGAAATAGGGAGGCTTCTTGCCATCTCAATTTTTATAAATTCCTGACTGTAAAATTCTGCTTCCGACTTTAATTAAGGCATCTTGTAGCTTTCATATTTTGTCAGCCGGCTTGGACATCCCAGCTGTCTGCCATCAGGGGGTCATAATGCGTCCCAGGGCTTGCATTAAATTGCATGCTGAGAAAATGAAATTCTTGGCACCCGAAGTTTTTCTCTGCTCTCACCATTCTCATTTTTTTCTTTGTTATTTTTATTTTTATTATAGAATCGTCTTGTTATACCACCAATGGGACTTTTACATTGGAGCAGCAAAGGAAGTACCTATAAGATAATACACACTGGCTAAGCATGAAAAAAGCATCAGCTGAGTTAGGGATATTATCCTGATCCCTCACTGTGACTTAGTCTCATTCATTCTTTTGTCCTGAGCCAATTACACCCTGCCGGAGCTTATGACCAACTTGCTCTCTTGACCAAGCTCAATGCATATTGCATGACTCCAACCAATTTTAGCTGGTTGTGTCCCCAGGCACAATCACATATTATTTGTTCCTTTGGATGAATGGGCATTCAGCAATCATTACCCAGTGCTTTAGTAGTGCCTGAGGACAGGAATTACATCCAGAAATAAGTATGGAGATCCCACACACTGCCAGCTGTTTATTCACTACATGATTACAACACTGCATGCTCCAATCTACCATGCCACTTCTAAAAGAGTTTAGTCATTTTAATAAGAAAAAAAAATCACTGGTTTAATGATTGTTAGCTATCTAGCTAAACATTATAGGTTATAGATTTTATATATATTTAAGTCTCAGTGTGACATTCTTTGTTGCCTAATCAACAGCCATTCCCAATTATTCTCTCTAATGGACCCAAATTCTCTTCTGTGATCAAGTAGCTATGACCTCTTGAGAGTTCAAGGTTTCCCAAGACCCTGGACAGGAATGTGATTGATTCATGTCAGTCATGGTGACATTTGCCTTGATTATGAGTATTTGAATCATGGGCATCATATTAATTCAATCTCACACTGCTATGAAAAGATACCCAAGACTGGGTAATTTATAAAGGAAAGAGGTTTAATTGACTCAGAATTCACCATGACTGTCAAGGTTTCAGGAAAATTACACTTCTGGTGGAAGAGGAAGCGAACACATCCTTCTTCATATGGCAGCAGGAAGGAGAAGTTCAAGCAGGGGAAATGCCAGATGCTTATAAAATGATCAGATCTCATGAGAACTCACTCACTATCCTGAAAACAGTGTGGGGGAACCACCACCATGATTCAATTATCTCTACCTGGTTCTGCCCTTGACATGTGAGGATTATTACAATTCAAGATGAGATTTGGTTGAGGAAACAGGCAAACCATATCATTTCTCCCCGGCTCCTCCCACACTTCATATAATCACATTTCAAAACACAACCATGCCTTTCCGAGTGTCTCACAAAGTGTTAGCTCATTCCAGAATTAACTCAAAAGTCCAAGTTCAAATTCTCACCTGAGACAAGGCAAGTTCCTTCTGCCTATGAGCCTGTAAAATCAAAAGCAATTTAGTTACTTCCTTCATACAATGGGGATACAAGCATTGGGTAGATACACCCATTCCAAATAGGAGAAATTGGCCAAAACAAAGCGGCTACAGTCCCCATGCAAGTCCAAAATCCAATAGGGCAGCAATTAAACCTTAAAGTTCCAGAATGATCTTCTTTGACTCCATGCCTCACTTCCAGGGCACACTCATGTAAACAGTAGGCTCCCAGAGCCTTAGGCAGCTCTGCCCCTGAGGCTTTGCAGAGTACAGCCCCCAGACCCAGCTGCTTTCATGGCTGGCATTGAATGCCTGCAGGTTTTTCAGGTGCATGGTGCAAGCTGTTAGCGGATCTACTACAATTCTGGGGCCTGGAGGCTGGTGGCCCTCTTCTTAAAACTCCACTAGGCAGTGCCACAATGGGAACTCTATGTGAGGGCTCCAACTCCACATTTCCCTTCCACACTGCCCTAGCATAGGTTCTCCATGAGGGCTCCACCCCTGCAGTAGACTTCTGACTAGACACCAAGGCATTTTCATACATCCTCTGAAATCTAGGCAAAGGTTCCCAAACCTCAATTCTTGACATCTGCATACCCACAGAACCAATACCATGTGGAAGCTGCCAATGCTTGAGGCTTGCACCCTCTGAAGTGATGTACTAAGCTGTACCTTGGCCCCTTTTAGCCATGGCTGGAGCAGCTAGAACACAGAGCACCAAGTCCCTAGGCTGCACACAACAGGGGAGTCCTGGTCCGGCCCCAGGAAACCATGTTTCCCTCCTGGGCCTCCAGGCCAGAGATGGGAGGGACTGCCATGAAGGCCTCTGACATGCCCTCGAGACATTTTCCCCATTGTCTTGGTGATTAACATTCAGCTCCACATTACTTCTATAAATTTCTGCAGCCGGTTTGAATTTGTCTCAGAAAATTAGATTTTCATTTCTATCATATCATCAGCCTGCAAATTTTCCAAACTTTAATGCTCCAATTCCTCTTGAATGCCTTGCTGCTCAGAAATTTCTTCCACCAGATACCCCAAGTCATCTTTCCCAAGTTCAAAATTCCATAGATCTCTAGGGCAGGGGCAAAATGCTGCCAGACTCTTTGCATAGCAAGAGTGACATTTACTCCAATTTCCAACAAGTTCCTCATCTCCGTCTGACACCACCTCAGCCTGGTCTTCATTGTCCTTATCACTATCAGCACTTTGGTCAAAGCCATTCAACAAGTCTCTGGGAAGTTTCAACTTTCCCATATTTTCCTGTCTTCTTCTGAACCCTCCAAACTTTTCCAACCTCTGCCTGTTTCCAAGTTCCAAAGTTGCTTCCACATTTTCAGATATCCCCATAGCAATCCCCCACTACCTTGGCACCAGTTTACTGTATTAGTTCATTCTCATGCTGCTATAAAGACATTCCCAACACTGGGAAACCTGTAAAGGAAAGAGGTTTAAATGACTCAGAGTTCTGCAGGGTTTTGGAGGCCTCAGGAAACTTACAATCGTGGAAGAAGGGGAAATAAACACATCCCTCCTCATATGGCAGCAGGAAGGAAAAGTAGAAGCAAGGGAAATGCCAAATGCTTGTAAGACCATCAGCTCTCATGAGTACTCATTCACTATTACAAGAACAGCATGGGGGAACTGCTGCCATAATTCCATAGTCTCTACCTGGTCCCACCCTGGACACATGGGGATTATTGTGATTCAGGATGAGACTTGGATGGGGACACTGCCAAACCATATCAAGCACATCACACAATTCTGGTTAATTGAAGCTGAGAGCTCTGCTGTGGGGTTTTTGAGAAAGAGTTCCTGGTTGAGAAGATGAGCTGTATAGAAAGAAAAGTTTCTCTTCTAAGTATATGTCATCCAGTCTTCATGGGATGCCTGGAAACACTTATCCTAGTATGTAATCATAAGGAGAAGCTTACTGACACACTGATAAGGGAGAGTGGAAAATATGGATAGTGCCAGTACTAGGGTCCCTGATGAGATCCTTGAACTACTGAATTAACCAACCATGGATTCTGCTGACCTCTGGTTTTCTTATCACATAAAATGATAAATGGCCTATTTTGAGTCACTTTTGGTGGGATTTTCCACTACTTGCAGCTAGAAGCATCCTGACAGGCATAGCCTGCATTTCTAATTTACAATACAGTTTATTTTTTGACATAGAGTCTATTCCCTTCCAACTCTCATGTCAAAAATTGATCCCAAATGTTGGAGGTGGGGCCAGCTGAGTGGGAAGTATTTCAGTCATGGGAGTGGATTCCTTATGAGTTGTTCCGTGCCATCCTCACAGTAATGCATGAGTTCTCAGGCTATTAGTTACAGTAGGATCTGATTTGCTAAAAAGAGTCTAACACCTCTTCCTCCTCTCTTTCTTCCTCTCTGTCACACAATGTGGCATGCTTGCTTCCCTTCCATTTCACCATGAGTGAAATCTTCCTGAGGCCCCGTAGAAGCAGATGATGGCACCATGCTTCTTGTCCAGCTTGTGGAATCATGGGCCAAATAAATCTTTTTTCTTTACTCAGCATCAGGTATTCCTTTGTAGCAATGCAAAACAGACTAATATATTTTCCTATTTTCAAAATCCAGTCATTCTCATAGTAATGAGAGTAAATTTGATCAATTGCCTACTCTTCTAAATTTTATTAAACAAACACTATGTTTATATCTCCTCTCCAATTGTGACAGGTAGAATTTTTTTAAAATTTTATTCACGATAGTGTTTTATGAAATCAGAGTATGAACAATATGATAAATCAGTAGGGAAAATGCAATAACTGTGTCAGAAAAAATTACCAAAAATAAGCCATTTAAACAAGAATATCTGAAAAATTTGCTAAAGAAGAAAATCCTAGAGGGGTCAGAGAAGTCGTAATTGCAAAGAACAGCAAGGTGAGAATATCATAATAGTTGGAACAAAAAGGGTGCTCTAATACTGAAACGGGGAACTGAGAAGGATGAACTATATACTTTATTGGTCCTCATGTAAAGTGAAAAGTTTGGACCTCTTGTTCAAAAACTTAAGAGTTTTAAAACAGAGACATCAGAGCACTAAACCAATGTGATCTTAAAAGTACCCTCAGAAAGGGTGGGCCCTGAGCAATTGCATGGGTTGCATACCCATGAAGCCAGCCTGACATCCAAGAATTATTATTTTCCAGTCCACATATAAAGATTAGAATGGAGTGGACATGGTAATGAGGCTATTGATACACAGTGAGGCTGGGCCCCAATAAGACTTCCCTGGACAGAGTTTAATTTCAGTCCAGAGCAAAACCTAAAGAGATTGTGTGAAGAAACCATTCTAGAGTTAACCTTACAATACACCTCTTCATATATATTTCAGATGAAAAGAATAATACAGAATGTCATGTAAATAACAGGGGAATGCTTAATGTGTGTGTGTGTGTGTGTGTGTGTGTGTGTGTGTGTGTGTATATATATATATATATATTTTTTTGTAGGGGGTTTTTTTTTTTTTTTTGGAGACTGAGTCTCACTCCAGGTTGGAGCGTAGTGGCACAATCTTGGATCACTAAAACCTCCCCCTCCCGGTTCAAGCGATTATCCTGCCTCAACCTCCCAAATAACAGGGACTACAGGCACATGCCACCATGTCCGGCTAAATTTTGTATTTTTAGTACAGATGGAGTTTCATCATGTTGGCCAGGTTGGTCTCGAACTCTTGAACTCAAGTGATTGGTCGGCCTCAGCCTCCCAAAGTTCTGGGATTACAGGTGCGAGCCACTGTGCCCAGCCTTAATGGATAATGTTAATAAAGATAGTTGTACATAAAAGTATGCACATATAGATGTACATGTAGGGGGTGTGTGTGTGTGTGTATTTATATATATACTTAAAGTACTTCAAAATGTATCATGTGTATTACTAGATGCTATAGTAAAGTACCACAAACTGAGAGGCTTAAATAATAGAAATTTATTGTCTCACACTTCTGGAAGCCAGAAGTCCAAAATCAATGTACTGGGAAGGTTGGTTCTTCTGATGACTATGAGAGAAGGATCTGTTTCCGGCATCTCTCCTTGGCTTGTAGAAGGCTGTCTTCATGTTCACATGACATTTTCCCTACATGCATGCCTCTTTCCAATTACCTTTTTTAAAAATAAGGACACCAGCTGTGAGATTAGGGCCAATCCACTGACCTCATCTGACCTTGATTATCTCTGTGAAGACTATCTCCAAATCAGTTCACATCCTAAGGTACTGGGGGTTAGGAATTTAACATAGAAATTCTGGTTTGGGAGAGGAAATAATTATAGCCCATGTAATAGGTTAACTCTATGGTGGAATATCATATTTTCTATTTTTTTTTTTTTTTTTGAGACAGAGTCTCGCTCTGCCGCCCAGGCTAGAGTGCAGTGGCCAGATCTCAGCTCACTGCAAGCTCCGCCTCCCAGGTTTACGTCATTCTCCTGCCTCAGCCTCCCGAGTAGCTGGGACTACAGGCGCGCGCCACCTCGCCTGGCTAGTTTTTTGTATTTTTTAGTAGAGATGGGATTTCACCGTGTTAGCCAGGATGGTCTCGATCTCCTGACCTCATGATCCGCCCGCCTTGGCCTCCCAAAGTGCTGGGATTACAGGCTTGAGCCACTGCGCCCGGCTGAATATCATATTTTCTTTATATATTTTCATAGTTTCTAAAGCTCATTCAATCAGTTTTATAATCAGAAAAAAATAGGAAAATATGAGTTTAATAATATTCTAAATTATAGGCTAAAGAAAATGACAACAATGAGATATTGAACTGATAGAAGAGTCTTGGAAAAATAACATTTGAGGCATAAGAAAAGTTTGTATCATGCAGGAAAAATCATACTTGCTCTGCCTATGTAAGTAGAACCTCAGAGTAAAGAAATTTTGCTGAAATAATGTCACACCCTTAAAAATAATGGTCCCAACTCCCAGCATTTACCATTTCACACACAACTTCCCTTCCTACAATATTGATTTAGGATTCCAGATCTACATACAAAACTACATCAAACACTCATCCATTCCAGTTTCAGCAACCCAAACTAAGTGCATCCAACAAATTCTAAAGGACAGCCTCAAACTCTGTTTAGACTAAAACTGACAGGACCCACATCCATTCAGAATTATATCTTATTCTTTACTATGTTTTACTAGTCTGATAAGCCTATATTTTCATAGCACTTTTTCACTTTGGAGCTATAGATTTATAATAACTACTTTATAGGATTGTTGTAAAAACAATGTTAATTACCATTATTTCCATGCTTTTTTCATCCTGTCAAATTTATTTTTATTCAGAACCCACAATGTGAACAAGACAATACAGGACATATTTGTTTATGGGGTTTTGAGTGAGGCAACCTGTGACTATATTCAAGGCAGTGACTCAAATGTTAGGGAAACTACGTAAGTTTTGCTCTATTCCACTTATACAAACTCAATATCTCAATCCCCTTTTGACCATGTGGAATCTTAAGGAAACAAACAACATGGCCCAAGAACTTAAGATACTCTGTCAGCTCACCATTATAAGCCCTAGGAAGAATTAAGCACACACATTTAAGATACCAGATATATGAGGTTTCAACAAATACCAAGATCACTAAAAAGCATTTTGGATACATTTCGAAGGAAGTAACAAGACTATGTCATCCATCAAAATCAAAACACCTAGCTGTCACTAAAATTTCATGAGACAAATTGGAGCTGCCAAAATCTAGAAATTTCTTCCACTTCAAGGATGAATATAGTGTTTGCATTCCTGCTTAGCTTAACAACAACAAAAATATAGATGGAAACTATAAACACAAAGTTAGACTCTTCTAAGAGCTTAATTGCTCAACATTATGATTTTCTAGATATT
Organism: Piliocolobus tephrosceles; assembly: GCF_002776525.5. Taxonomy (NCBI): domain Eukaryota; kingdom Metazoa; phylum Chordata; class Mammalia; order Primates; family Cercopithecidae; genus Piliocolobus; species Piliocolobus tephrosceles. The sequence continues at coordinate 120,295,056 of NC_045435.1, read as the reverse complement.
ATCATATATTTTAGCTGACATTAACAACAGTTTACTTCAAATCGTAATTCATAATACAAAGCAGCAATTATAGTTTTAGGTATCACATATTAAATCATATCCTGACAAATGGCAGACTTGTTTATTTGTTTGCCATTATGAAAGATTATGTTTGCTTATTATGAGTTTTTTGCAAATACGAGAATAGGAGATAAAATGTATATTCTTCATAGCAATGTGGTAATAAAGAGGTTGAGGTGCCTCCTATATAGATCTTCATTATTTATAAATTCAGAAAATGCTATTGTCTTCAGAGTCTGAAGTTGGCTGACATATTCATTTTGAATCAATATAATTTATTATTCAATGAGGTTTAAGTGGCTACCATGTCTAAAGCACTGTTAAATATTCTGCACGACTTAAAAATACACAGCCAGTCTCCATTCTTCAATAAAAATCATAATCTAAGAGTATGAATAAGATATAGGGAATTTACATGACCAGATAATATAATTGGTATGCAATTGATGCAAATAAATAAGATTTAAATGATGGAAAGCACTTCTCCATACAATGTGATTGAGAAAACGTTCACGCAGTCCTAGGTGACACTGATTTTCAATTCCTAACACATAGAATATTTTAGCCAATTCATAAGGGGAGGAAAGTACAAAAATGTTTGAGAAAACACCAGAATCATACTTGAACTACAAAGAAAGGAGGCTCAAAGTTAGGAAAACCAAACTCACAGGATAGGAAAATGAGAGAGAAAGTGAAAGACCAAGGAATGGCTAAAGCAACGGTAGATACACACACACACACACACACACACACACACACACACAAAATGTGTCTACCCTGAGCACTCTTCATTCTAATATTTGGTATATTTGTGTCTTGGTTTTCAAGTGAGACTGGGGCTAGTCAGAAGAAGTACTGTTGACAATTACTTATGCCTTACATTTTTTGATAAACAAGGAATCCACATGCAAATACACAAAACTTCTCCACAGATATCTTCCTCAGAAGAACACAGATTTCTGAAATTTTAAAACCATGATTGCTTTATTTTCTAATAAAAACATTCCATAGCAAAACAACATTTTATTGGTCATCTTGGTGAAAATGAGTATATTAGTCATTTGTTTTTAGAAAGGGGATTTTGATCTGTATTAGAAATAAGAGATAATAATTGAAATAATGTAAGTTAAAACATCTGCTTACTTTTGTTAGCTCTGATTTTAGAGAGACAATCTTACATCTAATCTTCTAGACTTAAAATAAGATTTTCAGCATTTTAATTATATCCTCTCTGTCTCTCTCTTGCTCTCTCTCTCTCACACACACACACACACACACACACACACACACACAGGAAGAGAGAGAGGGAGAAACACACCCACAGAGAGAGAGCAAGTACTTCTGTTGCCGTTAGTTTTAGAATTGAACAGGGCTTAAGAAATTTAACACAAATAAAGTAAGCAGTTAAGTTACAATGAATGATACAAAATGTTCACACTTCTTTACTGTACTACATTTAAATCAATATGACAAAGTCATTTTATCTTTATGCAAACAATTAACTTGATATTTTCGTATAATAACAGAAAAAATGGGCTTTGCAGTCACCACTGCTGCTGGGAGCCCTGTACTGTCAGCTATGGTCAACCCCACCGTGTTCTTCAACATCGCCGTCGACGGTGAGCCCTTGGGTGGCATCCCCTTCGAGTTGTTTGCAGACAAGATTCCAAAGACACCAGAAAACTTTCATGCTCTGAGCACTGGAGAAAAAGGATTTGGTTATAAGGATTTCTGCTTTCACAGAATTATTCCAGGGGTTATGAGTCAAGATGGTGACTTCACACGCCATAATGGCACTGGTGGCAAGTCCATCTACGGGGAGAAATTTGATGACGAGAACTTCATCCTAAAGCCTGCAGGTCCTGGCATCTTGTCCATGGCAAATGCTGGACCCAACACAAACAGTTTCCAGTTTTTCATCTGCACTGCCAAAAGTGAGTGTTTAGATGGCAAGTATGTGGTCTTTGGCAAGGTGAAAAAAGGCATGAATATTGTCAAGGCTATGGAGAGTGTTGGGTCCAGGAATGGTAAGACCAGCAAGTAGATCACCATTGCTGACTGTGGACAACTCTAATAAGTTTGGCTTGTGTTTCATATTCTGTCTTAACCACCAGACCATTCCTTCTGTAGCCCAGGAAAGCACTTCTCCACCCCATTTGCTCGCAGTATCCTGGAATCTTTGTGCTCTTGCTGCAGTTCCCTTTGGGTGCCTTGTTTTCCTTGTTCTCTTCCATGCCTTGCTGGATTATGAAATTAAAACTAAATAATAAAAAAGAACAGAAGAAATGATTGGTAATTGACTAGGGACTTTAGAAAAAATGTTTAAACTCTGTAACATTTCATTCTTTATCTTGCATTCCTATTAGATATCACTTCTACCAAATATCACTAACAGAATTAAGGATAAAAATCATATGACCTTATATTTCTAATACTCTTTATACCAAATTAGTTACTTAGCAACAGCTCTATGACCTTGGGAATTTATATAAGTTTTCTGAGCCTTGGTTTTTCTATTTGAAAAGAAAAAGTAATACAATTTAAATGAGCCATTCCATGTATCATTGCATGATTCTGAATTTCCATATTTTATCTTCCTTCTATGAAAAATGACAATCTCAGTTGCTTTTAGTACCAGATTGTGCCATTTTATACATTATGATAATTAAAGTAATGATCAGAGACTAGATTTTCAAGTGCACATTTTGGTGTGAATACATTTCTCAGTCCTCCCCTTCTGGCTTGGTAGGATGCACCAGCCCACTCATGCCAGCCACTGAGGTTAGGATGCATTCTGCCTGTGAAGATCCCAGATTTTCACATCACATTGGCTTTAGCAGCTTCCACAGCTGCTGGAGAGTGCAAGGTCCTAAGAGGCTTCTAAGAGACACTTAGACACCTGTCAAACCAGGTGCATTGGGGCAGCAACTGCCCACTAAACATCCAGGCTGGCATGCAGCCAACTCCTTCTCTATCCTAACAATTTTTTTTAAAGGCCAGCATGATCACATGTAAATAACACAACCCTTTCCCAGACAGACATTTTTACAGGCACTGAAAAGACAGAAAAGTGTGCTTTTTAAAAAATCTGAAGCAAAGTTAGGACAGAATTCAGAAATGAAGCTTACTCAGCCTGTTCTGAAATGTTACCTGCTTGTTAATCATTAATGAGACACTAAATTTATGAAACCTTGAAGTGAAACACAAGACTCAGATTTTGGCATCAGATTTCATTTGAATCAACTTTCTGGAGAAAAAAACAGCTCAGTAAGTTGAACTGCAGGCTGCGGGGGCTACCCCAGGGCATCAGTGTTGTTCTGTAAAATCACACTATATCATCAGCATACTTGTGCACAAGGGAGAAAACACATTAGACTGTAAGATAATCGTCAAGCAGAGAAAATAAAGTATGCCCTCAGGTGTCCCATTTGTAATTCCCTTGAATCCATGTTCACAAGGCTTTCTTTTCTATACAATTTGACAAGTTAATGCAAACCACTTTATGTAGTCACTACAAGGCCCCAAATCCCTGAAGTTTTGTAGGGATAATTTATGGTCAGCTAAAGCAAATGCCTTAGAGAGGTCAATAGAAATTGCTTCTATCACACAGTCTTCATCTATTGCATTGGAGATAATGTGGGTACCATATCCTGGGTGATTGGTTTGCTGTGAAGCCTGACAAGAAGGGAGTCAGCAAGTCCTTTGGCTGTAGATAGTTTGAAATGTGTACGTGTATATTTTTTTTTAACAGGTAGAGCCAAAATAGCCTTCTGCTGAATCAAACCTCTTTATTTCCTTATTTTGGAGGTGAACTACGCTGGCAATGTCTTCAGACTTGAATGAGGGGAAGACCTCAGAATGGATATATTTTCTTTGCTATTACAGGAACTGGCAAGTGAAGAAATTCAGGCTCTTCACAGATACTGTGTCGCAAATTAGTATTCACCAGGAAATAATTCCAAATTTTCCAACGCATAAATGAATCTCAGTAAAAATCCACATTAATCCCTCTGAGTGCATTTATTTGTTTAAAGGCAAAGCCCTCACCACCATCACCAAAAGACATTGGTAAAAAAGATAATGACATTAAGAATCTGGTGTTTGTTAGTCTTACTGTTTCAAATCTTTACAGTTGAAATGGTTATTGTTAAGTATTTTAAAATATTTTTCACATATATGTATGTGTGACTAAGGCTATATATATTAGGAATTATCTCCATTCTCAGAAAAAATATCAGATGTTTCCAGAGATTAATTTCCTACTTTTATATATGTATATGTTTCATATATATTTTATATATGTATATATTCCATATATATTTTTATATATATACATTTCATATATATTTTATATATGTATATATTTCATATATATTATATATAAGATATTATTAAATTAAAGAGCAGGCAGATCACAAAATGTTTCCCAAAGAACAACATGACATTTTTAAATTTTATTTTTTATTTGTTCGTTTTAATCTGAGTGTTTCTCTTCGACTCTGTGGTACCTCTGGTCTACCAGCACAGGCAAATAGGAAGTAGGGTGGCCTACTATTCAAGAAAGAGTACCAGATAGGTTCTCTAACTTCTCCAAATACGTAACAATCTTGTCCTCTCCACATCTAGATTCTATCATGTATATTTGCTCTCAACTAAGGGGAAATATTTTTGTAATAGTCAATGTTTGGTCATGAAAATAGAAGCCATTTTATTATTCTAGGTATGGAGGATTTCAATAGAAGAAGCTGAAAGTTTACAAAACTGTTGTATAGATTGGGGAGTAAAGAAAGGGAAGCTCTCACCGATATTTCCCGCTTGTGGCAGTAAAGTAGGTGGTTCTTAAAAATTCCTCCAGAAGTCACTGAAATCTCAAGAACTGCTGAGTGGCTTTCACTGACTGTTTAAATCTGCAACACCAAAGATTACAATTCTCCAGAAGTCACCACGAGCTATCTAAGCTATAAAAAGACTAAATAAAGCAGGTGAGATGTAGAATGTTGTCAGCAAGCTGCTGTGAACTTATCTGTCCACATCTTTGGCTTCAAAGACTTCTGAAGAATAATCCTCTGTTTTCTTCTAGCTTCCAAATCTCAATTTAGTTCATCTCATTGGAGACTGTGACCTAAACCATGGGGAAAAGGTAGATTGAAGAAATGCATATTCAGGCTTTCTTTCTGAAATAGAAGTTAATAGTGATTAATTTTATAATACACTAACCAGATATGTGTTGCAACTGAAAAGTATCATCAATGCAACTTTAAAAACTTTATTAAAACAAATCACATTTGTGTATGATTAATGAAAAGTCAGGCAGTCACTTCTAGTTCCAGGTTAAATATCTAAAAAGCTTAGAAGTCATGGCTCTCATCTTTACAAGAGGAAAATGTTGAACCAATGGAAAATATACACTTTTCTTGGACTCTTCAGAGAAATGAGGTCACTGGGAAAATTACTCCCTCAAAATCTGAAAAGACAGGTGAATCTGAAGAGTTACAGCTAGATTTGCTTATCTGGAGCAGAAGTCATGGCAGCCATAAGCCTGTAGGAACACATAAATGGTAATTCTGATGAGTAACTGCAGGCAGAGCGAAGGCTAGAGTGATGGGAGAAACACCTGAGGATGCAGTCTTGAGGGACCTCACACTTCCGTGAAGGCCTCACCATGTTGTCCAGTAATGAGCTGGGAAAGTTCCTTTCATGAACATGATTGGGGGCAAGGAAGAATAATCCCTGTGAAATATACCAAGCAGGCTGGGCATGGTGGCTCATGCCTGTTATCCCAGTGCTTTGGGAGACCGAGGCAGGAGGGTCATTTGAGGTCAGGAGTTCGAGACCAGCCTGACCTATGTGGTGAAACCCCACCTCTACTAAAAATACAAAAGAAAAAAAAAAAAAAAATTGACCAGGCGTGGTAGTGGACGCCTGTAGTCCCAGCTACTGGGGATGCTGAGACAGGAGAATTGCTTGAACCCAGAAGGCAGAGGTTGCAGTGAGCTGAGATCGCACCACTGCACTCCATCCGGAGTGACAGAGCGAGACTCCATCTCAGAAAAATAAACTAAAATAAAATTATATGTGTGTGTGTGTGTGTGTGTGTGTGTGTGTGTGTGGAGAGAGAGAGAGAGAGAGAGAACATTCTTCCTAAAGGGCTTTAAAATCTAAAAACAGAAAAGGCTTTACCAGAGCCTTTTTCCACTTGGCAGAAGGGCATTGTTTTCCTACCCTAGCACCTTCTAGCCTTCCCGTTTCACATAAGGACGGAAAATAAAAGCTAAGTTTGTGAAAGTTAGAGCTTAGAGACACCTATCTCCTAAAACACTCAGATTAAATCACAAGACAGTGAAACCTGTCCCCTTCTCCACAATTTAGCACCACACCAACAGAGGTCCAGCATAACAAAGGATTATAGCTGAAAGAGTTGCAAGACCCAGACTCTTAGGAGGAGCAGTTAAGGAATTCCAAAGTCAACAGGAGATATGAAAATAGGACACAAGAGGAATTTGAACCCCCGGGCACCTACAAATGCAGCAAACATTAAGCACAGCCTAAATTCTGATCAGATTAACATAAAGTCTCATGTTAAAAGTCAATTAGGCCAGGCACACTGGCCCACATCTTTAATCTCCACAACTCAGGAGACTGAGGCTGGGAGAACACCTGAGGCCGAGAGTTCCAGATCAGCCTGCAGCTTGGGAAACATAATGAAACCCCCCTCTAAAAAAAAAATTAAAAAAATAAATTTGCCAAGCATGATGGCATGTGTCTATAGTCAGGTACTCGGGAGGCTGAGACAGGAGGATCAATTGAGTCCAGGAATTTGAGGCTGCAGTGAGCTATGACTGTGCCACCACACTCCAGCCTGGGACACTAAGTAAGACCCTGTCTCAAAGAAAAAAAACAAGCAAAAACCAATTTATCTCAGTTTCTATTACTTGATATATTATGCCTGGCCTTCAACAAAAATATTAAAAGACATGTTAAAAGCCAAAAAAAAAAAAAAAAAAAAGTTTGAAAAGACAAAGCTAGCATCAGAATCAAACTCAGAAGTAATACAAATTTTGGAATTATGAGCGAATTTAAAATAACTATGATTAATATGTAAGACCTCTAATGGAAATGAAGGCAATGTGAAGAAACAAAAGTATAGTATAAGGCTCCCTGGTAGACTGGTCATGTCACAAGAAAGAATCAGTGATATTGAATATAGGTCAATAGAAGCTTCCCAAACTACAAAGAGAAGAAATAAAGGAAGGAAGGAAGGATGGAGACAGAAAGAGAGAAAAGAGATTTCAAGAATAATAGGACAATTTCAAAGGTGTATCATACATGTGGTTGGAATACCAGAAGGAGAAGAGAGAATGGAGAAGAATAAATATTTAAAGTAATAATGGCTGAGAACTTTCCAAAATTAATAAAAGACACTAAAACATCTTGGTTGCTTCCAGTTTGGGACAATTATTAATAAAATTGCTATACATTTTCATATTCTAGTTTTTGTGTGGATATCAGTTTCCACCATGTTCAGTTTTGTAAGAAATTGTCCAAATGTGTTCCAAAAGGGTTGAAGATAATTGAGATATTTGTATATTATATAATTTATAGTTATTTTGTTTTTATATTGTAAATCATCTGGAATTTTATTTACATATTCAGGATATGTACATATGCACAACTTTATTACACATTTTAAAATATCTGATTGAGTCTTACTTTATTGTATCAACAATTATAAATAGTCTTCCTCACTTCCAACTTTTTCATTTTAAAATTTTGGTATGTGTAGACACAGTCCCAGGTGTGACTTATTTTGCCAGTACATTTGTTTTACAGATCAAAATGGAGCTCTAATCAGAATTTCCCCTTTTATATAAAAACGATGAAATGGTTTCTTCTATATTCTAAGTCTACTGTGTTTGCTTTTTCATTTCATTTGAAATTTACAGAAGTTAACATACTATCTTTACCTTCCTTCAATCACCCTCCAGTTTTATAGATATTTTGGTAAACTCTGTAGGGGATTTAATTCCTCAAGATGTCAAGAACTCTTTCAGGAGAGCCCCAGTATCCATCATTTCTTCTCAACAATTTACCCCAAATTTTACCATCTTTAACTTTCCTCTCACCACCTCAAGCATCTGGAAGTTTTCTTCACATATTGAAAAAAGAGAAGTGCCATATAGCTTTCTTATAGCAAGAAAGCTATGAGAAATACTATATCCTTCAGAAAAGCAGACAAGTAATCAGCTCACCCAACTTCATTCATAACAAGAAGATAAATAGTACTGATATCAATTTTATTCCTCACTAAAGCTGTAGCTTAGAGATATATAAATAATAATATGTTGTTTTTTATAGTAGACACCTATAGTATTTCCAATTAACTATCTTATGAAATGAACAGTGAAACATATTATTAGGCTCATAAATAAATGTGCTGGAGAGAATGATAAATGAAACTGGGTAATGTACATGATTTACCATATCAAAGCAATGTGCCAGGTATTCATCATTAAGACAACGGGGGTCATGATAAAGTTGAACAACAAAATGTTTAAATAATCACTCAAAACAACTATAGGAGAGATGACATTTGAAATGTACAGATAAAGGTTGATGTAAGAAAATTACAGAAGGAAATTATCACTTCAGGCTAAGGTCATTAAGAGGAGGGCCAATAATTTGAATTTGAGCTTATTCTTGTATAACATTGAATTTATACAGAAGCCAAAGTAAACAAGGAAGTAGAAATAAAGAAAAATGATGACTATATACAAGATTTATTTACAAAAATACAATACAGTATGATAGATGTAGAAATGGGGTGAGATGACAAAAATCATATCTAAATGGTAGAAGTAACTGGTCATAATAGCTTTAAACAAAGTCACCTAAGTAGATAAATGGGTATTAGGAAATTTAAAACAAACCTAAAAAATGACAGAAACAACCTGCTAAAGATTAAAAGCTTGACAATTATTAATAATTTTAACAATTCCAAGCAAAATCTTCAATGAATTTTCTTATTTTTTATACAACCCTTGCAATTTCAGTGGGACTGTGTTGTCCGTAAGAAGTGGAGGCTACATCAATTGTCCCTTAGCTAACATTCTTCTTCTCTATTGTTTCAGAAATTGATTTCAATATAATTGTATTAATAATTCTATCTATCGGTTCAGTAAGGAATCAACACTCTAACTCCAGTTTCAACTAGAATAGTATTTCACTTTAATTGAAATACTACAGCAGCAAGTAGATTTTATAGTTTCACACATCTGGCTATTTCAAAGCTAGATTGTTCTTTGCATATTGCTTTTGGACACTTTGAAAAGCATACTTTTCCAAAGGAAACTTGTTTTCTCAAGTTTCTGTGATTGGTATTTTGAATCACAGGATGTAGAATTCTCAAACTCATTATTGGAAATTCTGCTCTCTAAACTGGTATTGACTTTTGTTGTAACCCTACAGTGTAGAAAGCTTGCTGAAATTACCTCATGAAGACAGTGCTTTGAGAATCTGAGCATAATTTTATTTTTTCTTCATGTATTCTATTTTTTCCAAAGAAATTATGCATTTAATTTAATAATATCTCAGCACCATTCATATATATTCAACAATTTTCAACAACATGCATGTAGACAAGAAAAGAACCAAAATATATTTACTCTTGGATATGCATTGCTTTTTACTAGTTTAAAGAAGCAAATTATCAGTTCAAATTAATATGCACAATTGCTTAGACACAATATAGTGTGTACCATAAGTCATCACAATGGGCTGTATCTCATATTATATTTTAAAAAGTTAATCTTTAAATCACTCTACATTTGAAAATATTACCAATTACATTAAATTGAAAATATATAATGAGATTGATTGTAGGGGATGTCTCAACATTAGTAACTAACATTTGAATAGTGTTTGTTTTTATATACAATTTTCAAAGTAATTCCCACATCTGAAAATTTGCAACAAGTTCTTCAGCTGTTTTGTGTGTAGGTGATATCTCCATCTTAAAGAATATTACTGAAGAAAGACACTATTTTTATAGTCCTGATTCTCTTCTACCATCAAAATTATAGACTTTAAAATACCATAGAGCTGTACATCTTTTAAATCCAGAATCGCTGAGACCATTTATTTTGATGGATTATTTTATCTTTTCTTATAAGAAGCAAAGTTCATATCTACTTGGGTTTATCTGAATAGAATCAAGGCATCTGGACCTCAATGACCCTGGAAATACCACAAAAAGTAAATTTTACAGCATATACATGAAAAGATAGAACTATTGTCTAGGGTTTTCTTAAAAGTAGAAAACATCATGTTCTTTGTTAGCATCAGATACTACCATAAGTGTGTCAAATAGTCATTCTATGTTTTGTGATTTATCTATATTTTTATAAATGGCGTCAAAATACAACTCCTTAATTTCTAGTGAAGGTAGAAAGGCCTGAATAGGAATATAAGCCCAGATAAAAAACAAAACAACAACAAAAAACACTAATCAGTCTCTGTATGCACCTGTATTAAATCTCCTGAATACAGGGAAGCAAATAATAATAATACATTATAATAAATAAGCAATCCATCACCTGTTTATTGTTATTCTTTATAAAGTGCTAACAATTAAATCACTCTCAGCATAAACATTAGTGAAATTTTATAAAGGCAAAAACCATTTCAGAACTCTCATATATTTTTTGTTGGGGTATAAATGGCATAATTACATTGCAAGATAGTTTGATAGGTTTTTTTAAGGCTAAGCAAACACCCGATTGAATAGTATATTTAAAATGAGATCATCTTAGTGTATTTAAACTATTCTCGATAAAGTTAATTTTAAAAGTTTAAATTCAATTTTGCAAATAGATTTTGGTTTCTAACAATTATTTTCTAATAAATAGTTTAGGAGAGCTGGTTGATTTAAAGTTTGGAATATCTCATATGATCAGGAAATAAGAAAAGTTCAAAAAGAAAGACAGAGATAAAGGAGGAAGGGAAGAAGAAAGAAAAAGAAAAGAGGAATAAAAAACAACCTGAAATATTTCATGGTAAAAGTTTGAACTTAAGCGAGAAAATAAATATCATTTTGAATATAACTCTAAAAATTTTTTTTAAGATTGACTCCATATTGAAATAAATAAACAACTTAATAGATAAATAAGTGGGCTGTATGTGGCAGCTCTTTCTTACAGAAGAATTCCAATTTATAAATATAAAAGGAACAGGGAAAATAAAAAAAAAATTATTAGACTATCACTGTAATAATTGTCATAGGCACTATAAAGAGGTAAATTCTAAAACAAAATAACAAAAATGTAAGATATTTGCATAGCCCAAATATAATAGAAACCAGATATTTGCATAGTCCTAAATTCTCTCTTCAAAATATTTAGTAATTCCAAAGGGAAAATTTATGTTTATAGCTAAGAATTCTAGTGGAGACCATCCTAGCCAAAGAATCAAGAATAACATCGTTGGGATAAAGAGATTCCAACATCATATGCAATCTTATGTGATACACTGAGAAAAGCACCTCACCTCTGTAATATCCTTCCCAATAATGAATAACTTCCATCTAAATGCAGTAAATCATAAAACAATCACAAATTGAAGAGCGTTCTAGGTAATAACTGACCAGTACTCTTCAAAAATATCAAGGTCGTGAAAGACGGAAAAGTTAAGGAACTGCCAGAGATCAGAAAAGACTAATGAGACATGATGACTAAATGCAGGAATCAGAACTGGATCCTGGAACAGAACAGAGATATTAGAAGAACTGATAAAATCTGAATAAATTTTGTACTTCAGTTAATAGTATTTTTCCAAGGCTAATTTCCTAGTTTTGATAAATTTTCTATGGTTATGTTAAGAAGTTGACATAAGGACAAGCTGGGTGAGAACATAAGAGAATTCTCTGTATTATTTTTGCAACTCTTCTGAAGGACTAAAATTACCGCCAAGTATTTATTGTTTAAAAGTTTAAAATATTATTGATGATATTTTATGTTTCCAAAAATAGGCAGAGAACTGGATCCCAAGCAGTGTTGGAATTGTTATCTTTGAGTCAAAAATTAATCAAATTAAAATTATAAACTGAATTCTTACTCTATGCTAAGCACAGACCCAATTTCCCATGGAAAGGAAGTAAAACACCCAAATTTAAAGAATATTATGTTAAAGTCCATTCATTCAATAGTTATCAAAAATGTACTAGGTGAAAATATATATAGCAAGGCTAGATTAAAATATTAGCAAGTACAATAGGACTTGCTGTGTCCCATGTGTGTCATTAAAAATTGGCCATAAAAATATTTTTTCCTACAATATTTTTCTGTTGCTTTAAGAAAACTGGTTTTTAAGTTGGTATAAAATTATGTTATTAAAATTATGGTTTTACTCTGAACAAATGTTTGGCCATATACATAGTGAATTATTGTTATTATTCTGACCAATTTATACTGCTTGAAAGAATTTCAACTTGCTAGGAATTGATTTTTAGAAATACCTTGATGCTTTATGTAGCTTTAGTTAGGAAACATCAAAATGACAAAAATAATAGCAACTGCAGAAGAAAAAAAAAAAAAGTAGGGCAAAGGTGAATGCTCTTTTAAAATCAATAACCTTAAAGTGTCACAGAAACTCAACTGCTTCTTTTAAGTACTTTTTTCTAAGTGTATTTCTTGTATGCAACAGATAATTGGATTTTGTTTTTTAACCCAGACTTATAGTCTCTGCCTTTCAATAGAGGATTTCAGACCATTTGTATTTAGTATAACAACTAATCTATTTCCTCCAAATAAAAGTATTTTATCCTTTTTTGTTTTTCTTTCTTTTTAAATGTTTCTTACTTTTTTGACTTCTTCTTGAATATTGAGTTCTTTGCCAATGAAACATGAATACAACAACAATAACAACAAATAAAATGAAGAACCACTTTGTATCTATGCATAGCTATTTGTTAAATTTTGAGCAATAAGAAGGCTTGAATTAAACAGCCTGGAATTGTACCTTTTGATTTGTTCAAAACAAAAGCATCCTTACTGCAGTGTCACATTATGCTGTTTATTCTATTATCAAACAAAAGAAATAACACCCTACGTTATGTACCCTGTGAATAAGTTGAATTTGTTCATGTCTTTGAGACACAGAAGCAGCTATGTCTCTGTATAATGCCATCCACATTAATATCTCTTAAGTTTCTTCTATAACTCTAGAGCAAATTACCAAGGAAGATGATAACTGCCATTTTTCTACATTGGACAATAATTTGAAACTACTGATTTATCTCAGTCCATCTGTTACTGGTTGAAGGTGGACAGGTTCTTGGCATCTTGAACAAAGAATTGGACAACACTCACACACAAGAAAAGCCAGGAGAGTGAAGCAACAAAAGCAGAGATTTTTTGAAAATGAAAGTGCACTCCCTAGTGTGGGAGTGGGCCCGAGCACAGGGGCTCAAGAGTCCTGGTTACAAAATCTTCTGGGGTTTCAACACTCTCTAGAGGTTTCTCATTGGTTATTTGGTGTATGCCCTATGTAAATGAAGAGAATGAAGTCAAGTTACAAAATCATTTACTCAGTATGTGCCCTATGTAAATGGAGAGGACATTGCTTGGTGCCTGTGGACTATGTAAATGGAGAGGATGTAACATGGTGCATGTGTCCTTTGTAAATGGAGAGGATGAAGTGAAGTTGCAAAGCCATTCACATTTCTGTCATTGCTGAAGTGTTTCCATTTGATTTCATTCTAGGAAGTCAGCATGAATCAGCCTCATGTTGCCTGCCTCCAGACCCTATTCTCCTGCATCACATCTACTTCCTGAGTTTAGTGCATTATATGCTGCTGATGGTGTCACAAAAGCCTGACTACTTTAAGGGCTCCTGTTTGAAATTTCAGAGATTGTCAACCTCTTCAAAATTGTCATTTGTGGGTGTGTTAGTATTAGCAGTCACATTTGACTAGGAAAAAATCTCAGTACTCTGTAGACAGGTCTCTTTAATAACATCTGGTTTTTCTGGTTTAGTAAAAAAAGAAGCTTCATGCTTCATTGTTTCTCGATTTCATGCTTTGGTACCAAAGTATCTGCCGACATTTCTGAATCAAATTTATACACTGCTCAGAAAGGATCCAACTTTATTGAAAGCAGGGCTTGCAAAAATCACTTTTTCAAGTTTGGTCTAGAAAAGAAATCATAATATGAAGATCTTCACTACCACACAAGAGTGTATCATTAAACTATTATCAGAAATAGTATTGTAATAGGAGAAAAAGGGAGCCCACTTTCAAAGCAATTTAAACCAGAGGGATTGATTCATGGCCTCATTTTCTTAATAGATATTTAATAAGATCTTATGTAATTCAAAGTGAAATTATTGAATCAAATTTCTGAAATCATTTGAGACTTTGAGAAATCATAAGATTACTGGCTATAATGCTCTAATGTATTAAACATTGAAGGCAAACAATTACGTGAAATTCACAAAGCTCAAAGAATTTTTTTTCTTTCTGATAGATTGATGGGTAGGGTAACAAAGCAGTGTCCATTTATCCCCAAGTAGAAATATATAGAACTTATAAATGCTGATGAAATTTTACTTCTGTTCAAACACAATTAAAATTGAAATATGGATTTACAATCATTTTCTTCTTGAACAAAGAATTGGATAACACTCACCAAAAAAAAAAAAGACAGGAGAGTGAAGCAAATGTCATTGGCTTACAGACAAAGAGAATTGTTTAACATAAATTAATGACTGAGAATTAAAATCCAATGTTCCTTGGCACAAATCTCTTCGTCTAGCAAAGTGAGCCATATGAAATTTGGGAAACATTTTTTCCCTATATATGTAAGGGTTTACACTAGTGCTTGTTATAATCAAAATGTCAAGTTAAAATTTATGTGATTTCAAAAATGCTAGATAAAAGATTGGTCAAGAATTTTGATTCTTGGTGTCACTTTCTCCCATGCCAGGTGTCTCCACCTTCCCTGATACCTCTAAGAAATGTGAGTTCGCTAATCTTACCTAGGAATTAGTTTCCAGTGAATCACAGGTATTGCAAATCTTGATTTATTTATACTGGAATGACAAAGTTATCAGTGGAAGAAGAAATAGGCCTAGAGTAATCCATAAGTTACTCAAATACACAAAAGTGGATATATATACTTATGCAATTTTTAAAAACTCTGCATTCTCTTTTAATTTAGACAAGCCACATCAGAACATCTGTATTTCAATCACTTCTCTTTTTATTTGCTACTCCCTTAGGGTCATGCAACTCCCTGCATGTTATCTCACCATGGTCTAAAAGTTCATATCAAATTATACTCATAGGCCTGCGTCTTTGTTACCACATGATTAAAGAAATGAAGAATAATTTGCTGTCTTCTTCATTTAATGT
Source organism: Piliocolobus tephrosceles (assembly GCF_002776525.5). Taxonomy (NCBI): domain Eukaryota; kingdom Metazoa; phylum Chordata; class Mammalia; order Primates; family Cercopithecidae; genus Piliocolobus; species Piliocolobus tephrosceles. The sequence goes on along the minus strand of NC_045435.1, from coordinate 120,279,593 downwards.
CTGTGTAATCCTTAATAATGGTAACCATGAAGATACTTGATTTTCTTCCCTAAAGCTCTTGATCTTCCATGTAAATAGTGATTCTATTTCTTTGTAATATATATTCAAATTAAAACATTATTAAAATTTTAAAAATGAAGTATGCTGTAAGTAATTTATTGTCATTTTTTCTGATAGACAATTTGTATTAAATCAAACATTTTTTGACTTAAATATTTTATTCTGTTTTGTGCAAACTGTAAGTCTACTTTTCAAAGTAATTCACATTATATGAATATTGTTATGTTATGTGAACATATTCTTGCTGTCTTAGACCAGTCAGGGCATAAAATTGGTCACAACAGATGCCATGCAATTGGTCACTTACAGACAGCAGAAATTTATTTCTCACTATTATGGAGGGTGGGAAGTACAAAATCAAGGCAGATTTGGTATCTTGTGAGGTCCTGTTCTTTGGTGGATACATAGCACCTTCCTGCTGTATCCTCACAAGAGGCAAACTGGCTCTCTGGGATTTCTTTTGTAAGGGCACTAATCCTAATAATGAGGGTTTTGTGCTTATGACCAAATCAAATCCCAAAGACCTCGCCACTTAATTTCATCACATTGAAGGCTAGGATTTCAATATATGAATTTTGGTGGGACATATTCAGAACATAGCACATGTCAATATACGATATTGTTAAATTATGCTCCTGACCATTTTACTGATCCCAGATTTCATATTCTCCTCATGCTAAATAACAATATCTTTCTTATTGTCATTTACGTTGAGTAGAATTAAAGTTTAGGTTTTGGCTTGTTTTCACAGTTTGAATTTCATTTTATTCAAAGAATCCCCATTGTACTTTCCTTGAAAAGTGAGAGAAATCTAATTCTTTGTATTTCTTTTATACCCTACCTGTACAAGGGAAAATATATTTTAGTTTTATTTGTTATGAGAATTTTTTAAGACAAATCTTTTTGTTTTACTATTTACCAAGACAGATATGTCACTGTTTTTTAAAATTTACAATTTTAATTGGACGTATTTTCTTATTTCTCTTAGAAAAAGTTAGCCTTCTATATTTATGTACACTTTTTAAAGTAATTTCACTTGCATTATTTCATTTGATATTGACAATGAACTGATAATAGAGTGAACCAGCCCTTCACTTGACCAACCCTTCCCTCTGCATCCCCCAACTCTCCAACTTACAATTGATGTCACAAAATCAAGGATACTACAAAGTTTATTTTATGGGTATGTAGCTTCTAAAAGAGGAGTTAAAAACTAATGTTTATCCTCTTGAGATAGAATATTCCCTCCCTCATGCCCCTTTGTTATTCTGTGGGAAAAGAGAAGGAATAGGGTTCTTTTATTCATTAATTGACTCGGCATATCAAATACTTTCCCAGAGTGAATAAATTAATTACTCTTGATATCTATTACAAATCTACCAATAATACAAATTAAGGAACTAGAAGGGCCATAAGATGCATTTTTAAAGTTTTAAAATTCTAATGTATTTCATACATAAAATAAAGTCGAAATTCTTACTTTTCCTCTTCTCTGGAAGATAAAAACTATTTTGCATTTAAATTATCAAAATTAAACCAATATTTATTTCCCCAGCCTACATACGTGATTCATTTAAGATAATGTTTCAGCAAGAAACATGTCATCCTCTAGATACTTTATTTGATTGAAAACATTTTATTTATTCCTAAACTATACAAAACTATTGAAGACCAAGTCCAGAAGATCATTCTAAGAAGATTCTGAAATCTCTGCTATCAGGCTGCATTTACATTTTGATTCTTTGGTATTTAATAATATTTTGCATTAATATGTGGCTAATTCATGGAGGTTATTTTTGTTTGTTAGAGAATGGTAGGTTTGTTCTATTGACTGGCTGAGTTGTTTTGGAAGTGGAATGAACAGAAGACTTTTATCCTATCATTTTCACTTACTATCAGACAGGCTGCAGAGGTCAACAAACTTTTTCTGTAAGGTCAGTAGACTTTGAGAACGGAAAGGGAAAATCAACAATATTATGTTAAGTGCTTATACAATTGTTTAAATGTAATCATGTATTTACAAATGTAAGCTGGATTTGGCCCACAGTCACAGTTGGCTGGCCCTGCCTTAGTCAACTGAGTAAATCTCACTGCCCCCTGTTTTCTAATCTGTAAAATAAAAGGATGAATAAGGACTCTCTGAAAGGAAGGTGGGAATTTGAAAGGAGCAGGAGATTAAATACTGCTTTCACAGATTAATAGCTAACCTACTCTCAATAAAGACTCCTAAATTCTCCCAAATTCTCCCTGTTACTAAATCCAGGGCTTGCTTTCACTTCTAATCTGATTGCTAGACAGCTTTTTTTTTTTTTTTTTTTTGATACAGCGGTCTTGCTGTGTCATCCAGGCTAGAGTGCAGTTTCACAAATTTCACGTCAGCCTCAAACTTCTGGGTTCACATGATCATCCCACTTCAGCCACCCAAGTAGCTGAGACTACAGACACATGCCAACCTGCCTGGCTAACTTTTTTAGTTTATTTTTTGCCGACATGAGCTCTCACTGTATTGCTCAGGCTGGTCTCAAACTTCTGGCCTCAAGCTCTAGGCAGCCTCTCAGACCACTGATGAACATTTTTATCCTTTAAGAGCACTCCTCTTGTGGAGTCTAAGTCACGTTCTTCTATATCCATAGAAATCCATTTACATACCCCACCGTAGGTCCCTCTTTTACTACCCAGCCCTTAAATAGTGGTGTTTCTCCATGTTACTTTCATCCCAGAGCCTCTCAACCGTCCATCTTTCCTTAACAATCTTACCTACTTTTCACAGCAGCAGTCATCATCTTTATGTCTACTGGTGACTTCTAAGTTTTGTTTCTCAGTCACAGTGCTCCCAGGCACCAGACCACCAAGATGTCCCAATAGGCTATCAGGTTTTGCTTAGGATTGAAATTGTTTCTATTTCTGCCTCCCAAGTTACTGCCCACTGCTTTCTCAATTTGAAAACTTTTCTCCTTTATTCAACCACCCCTTAATCATTTGGCTTCTTTACTCCTGATATTTAGTTAATTAGTTAATTAGTATTAGTCTGTTCTCATGCTGCTAATAAAGACGTACCCACAACTGGGTAATTTATGAAGGAAAGAGGTTTAATGACTCACAGTTCCACACGGCTGGGGAGGCCTCACAGTCACGGCTGAAAGTGAATGAGGAGCAAAGTCACATCTTACATGGCAGTAGGCAAGAGAGTGTGTGCAGGGGAACTCCCATTTATAAAACCATCAGATCTCATGAGACTTAATCAGTACCATGAGAACAGTATGAGGGAAAGTACCTCCATGATTCAATTATCTCCACCTGGCCCCATCCTTGGCATGTGGGGGTTATTACAATTCAAGGTGCGATTTGGATGGAGACACAGCCAAACCATATCAATCGCCAAATCTGGGGATTCTTCTTCCTGATTATTACTCCATCTCAAGGTTCTTGGAATCAGGACACATCTTCATTGGAGCTGTAGCTTGAATTTTAATTAATACGGTTAGATTTACAGTCTCTTTTTAATGTCCTATAAAGTCAGCTCTGCAGTTAAAAGACATTAGTGAAATTTTCTTCAGGCTTCTCATATATATTGTAGAAAGAGCATTTTTGTTTATTTTTCTATATTATTTGATATGTCAAGTTTCCTGAAACAGAATCTCTGTATTCATTTTCTTATCACCGAAAAGTATATTTTATTTATTGCATATAAATTATTGCTACCGTTTTCACCCTGTAATACCCTTTTATTCTCTTTAACTATGTACGTATTCATTTATTCAGTAAAGTGTTTCAAGGAGGCTCAATCTGAGTAGTCTCCATAAACTGACTCAGTCCTTAGGAAAATTTACAATTTTTGGCACTGCAACCTTTGGAAATTAAGCTTCTGCCACCACTGCCCTCTTTTTACAGGCTGCCATTTTAAGCTGTTTCACCAGCCTATATGACACAGGCACAGGAACTCCAAACAAGTGTCCATGCTAAGTTCTTCCAAAACTCGCTAGTCCTGCACTGACAATAACAAGAAGCAGGTCTGAATTGGAGTTTTAGAAGAAAAGCGTTTTTTGTTTGAACTCACTTTCACTTCATCCCATTTCCCAGAGTACTTGCTACTCCTAAAAATTCTCTTTAAAGAAATCTCGTCTGGTCTGAACTTCTAGGCTTCTGTAATACAGGCTGAATATGGGCTAATGATGATTCAAGATCCAACTTACTAGCTTTTAGTAAATCTCATGGGGATGCCATGACCTTTGGAACTTTGTGTCTCCCTTTTATAGAGACGTAGTAAAGCATCTTCATATGCCACAGAAGACTTTTATCTTTTTAGTCGGGAGCATAGTGTTGTAATTGCAGTTATGTTGAAGTTCGGATATCTGTAGAAGGATGTGTGTGCCTGCTCAGTAGCCAGACATTTGACTGTAGGTACTTGCTATTAACCCCGTTGCCTCTCGCTTTAAACCCACCCATCTAGGCTGTGCTTTGTGAGGCTTGGGCTGGAACTCTGCAAACTGTATTTCTCTTTGGACTGCTGGCTTTCTGTCAGGAAAATGGAAGGCATTGAAGGAAGACATGAAGCTAATAGCAGCCGTTGATTGCAGGCTTCAGCTTCTTTGCCATTCTCAGAACTAGCCTCACTGCATAATCTCTAACAGCACCATCAGCCAGCAGTACTCCTCCTTAAAGGTCTGAAGTCAAGCTCCACTGGAATCTTCCTCTAAGACTAGGTTCTAAGAATTACAGCCTGTTTCCTGGGGGTGACAGTTGCTTCCTGCTATTATTACCCTCATGTTCTTGTTTCACCCTTTCAGCTTTCCATACCTATGCTTCTATAGTTCCTTCTATAAAAGTTCTTTGTTGAAATTCCCAGTGTGGTTTCTATTTTCCTGTCACAACCTTGGCTGATAGAAAGAAAAGGACAGACTTTAGTTTAATTAAGGTTGTAAACAGATTACTAATGGAAAATATCAAAATCATGTAGACATTTGAAAGGAAAGCAGGAAGCTCAGAGCAATAATCATAATTTCAAAAATAAGCTACATTGTTGAGTGTCTATGATTTTTTTTCCAGTGTTTTCATAGGAACTTGATATTTATTAAATCCTCACAAAACCCTTGCAAAGTACCATCATTATCTCCACTTCATAGGTGAAGAAACTGAGGATTAGAGAGTTAAGTGACTTGCACAAAATCACAAAGCAAGTATGTGGCAGAGTGAATATTAAAGCCCTATATTATGTGATTTCAAATTATGCCACTCTACCTCTCCTTAGATGGATAGACAGAAGGACTATGAATGTGCTTAGTGAATAATACCACATAGCTAAATAGGATGGAAGACTGAAGATAAATGTCAATTTAAAAGGTTTGCTTCAGAATAATAATAAAGGAGGAGGGAGGGGACTTTGGAAGGTGAGAGATATGTTTATGGTCCTGATGGTAGTGATAGTTTTAAAGGTGTAAACATGTCCTCAAACTCACTGAGATGTATACATTAAATATGCACAGCTTTTTATATGCTAATTACACCTAAATTAAATAGTTTAAATAAATGATTTTGCTTCTACGACAGTATGCATATATAACAAGTTTGGAAAAAGCAAAAAATGTACCAGTGGAGACTGGGAGAATAGAATTCTGAAAATGCAAGGAAAACACTTGAGATCAAATGGATGTATCCTACTTGGGACACCTATTTGAGTCAATTTGAACAAGTAATTTTGATTTTAATATTGGCTGCTATGGCAAATAAACTTTAAGTTATATATTCATGTTACATTAGAAATAATTAATTAAATTTTTAGGGGATTTCTCCAACTATTTAGAGATCCAACTATTTGTTCAAAAGAGCTGAATTAATGAAAAGGGGAATGTATTTCCTAATCTGAGATCTGAGACTTGAAACTTGGACACAGAATTTGGGCATCAGTTGTGGTGACAATAGTAGGAGAACCAGACAGGACAATGGTTATCAAGAATAATGGCTGTGGAAAAGCCGTTGTAGGGCCATTGGAAAAGAATCAGAACATTTTCCAAAATTGTCACAGCATTGGATGGCAGCGTGTTTGACATTTAAGGATTTGGTTATTCCAAAGTCTAGTGTGCTTCACAAGATGTGATGTAATAGGAGTTATTTTAGAGTCTAGATAAAGCCTGCTATACTGTTACACATCCTGTACTCTGGCTGTATTTGACCTTGCCCCTAAGTATCTGATACATCATGGGCTCACTTTAAGCACTCTCTAAATAGGATGCTATTACCAAATCCTCCATCTGAAAAACATTTACTCATTCTAAGTACCAATTCAAATTTTATTTGTTTGATGAAACAGTTTTAGGAACTATCAAAGAAGTTAATGACTCACTTCTGTGATTCCCTAGCATGTTATCTAAGTACCTCTTATTCTGCTTACTTCTGTGTGCATACTCAATTATTCCTATATCTTCTTCTAACATCTCAGCTATGGGCAGGAAATTTGTCTTTTCCACTTTCTAAAACCATTTAAAATGGTGGCTTAAAATAGGTGCAAAATAAGGCAGGTGCAGTGGCTCACACCTGTAATACTAGAACTTTGGGAGACTGAGGCAGGAGCATCCTTTGAGCTCAGAAATTCAATACAAGCCTCTGCAACATAGAGAGACCCCTGTCTTTAAGAAAAAAAAATAAGGCCGGGAGCGGTGGCTCAAGCCTGTAATCCCAGCACTTTGGGAGGCCGAGACGGGCGGATCACGAGGTCAGGAGATCGAGACCATCCTGGCTAACATGGTGAAACCCCGTCTCTACTAAAAAATACCAAAAACTAGCCGGGCGAGGTGGCGGGCGCCTGTAGTCCCAGCTACATGGGAGGCTGAGGCAGGAGAATGGCGTAAACCCGGGAGGCGGAGCTTGCAGTGAGCTGAGATCCGGCCACTGCACTCCAGCCCAGGCGACAGAGCGAGACTCCGTCTCCAAAAAAAAATAAAAATAAAAAAATAAACATTAGGGGGTGTGGTGGCATGTGCCCGTGGTCCCAGCTATTCAGAAGGCTGAGGTGGGAGGATTGCTTGGGCTGGGGAGCGGGGAGGCTGCAGTGAGCTGTGGTCATGCCACTGCACTCCAGCCTGGGTGCCAGAACTAGATCCTGTCTCCAAAAAATTAAATAAAATAAAAGCCCAAAATAAGATAGAACTTTTCCTTCACCAATAAGTTATTGAGCAAATTATTAAAGTAAATTAATAAGTTAATAAAATACACAAATATAAGTTGATTATCTGATTAGGAAGAGCAAACTATTTTACTGTCAATTAAACATAAAGTTAACTACAAAGGAATATGAATAATCACCAAAACCCAGAAACAATTACTCTAAATGTCATAATTTTATAATTTTAAAATATATCAATTAAAGCAGTGCTATACATTAGTGATTGCTGGTAAATTAAGAAACTTAGGTATTCAGTCATGCTGTTTAATTACCTGTGTTCTTAAGTGTTACCAATTATCTATCCTCTTCATGTAGAAAAAATATGGCTGTAAATCAGTAATGCGTTGCTCCTTCTGGACATGAAAAGTGAGTAGCTCATTAGTGATGAAGATAAAAATCTCCATTTTGGATGAGCAAAGTGGCATTCTGCAGCACCTAGAGTATGGACTGAGAAATAAAACAGAGTAAATCTAATAAGTTAGATAAAAAGTCTTTTGAACTAGTGAATTGTATAAATTAATAACAAAAATATAGGCTAATATATACTTGGAGATGGGGGTAGACAGTGTAGGAAACCAAACAATTCTCAACTAAATGTAGTTTATACGTATGACTTTTGCAACAACTAAATATCCTTTCTTCCAAGTTTTTAACAATACTGTAATTAAGTGATCAAACAGGAATGCCAGTGTTCTTATTACTCCCCGTAACTAATGTATCAAAACCATGAAATTTGTTCAGTGATTCTTCCTCAGTTAATTATTCTTCAATTTTGAATACTTTGGCCCTATTCATATGTTTTCGTTAGCAATATTTACCCTTTTCTTAAAAGCTTAGTTTATTAAATTTATCAAACACAAAGAAAATAGGTGGAATAATTAACTTTTTTTTGACATTTACAAATAAAAATAAGTTTTAAACTACCAACGCTTTCTTCCTCTTTATTCTCCTGTATCCTAAATCTTTTGGTTTCTAATTTAGCCATAAGAAATTTATGATATTAAAGGTTTTCCTTTCCTAATAATGATGTGTGAGTGAAGAGGCAAATTATTCTGACAACTAGTTATTAACTTGATGATTAGCTAGAACTATGAACTTCTCAGATGCAATTAAACTTACCTTGCAATCTTGACCAATGATGCATCCATACATGAAGCTTTTGTTGAGCATCTAAAAAGCTTAAGAGGCAGTCCCTGCCAGAAAGGAGCAGCATGGTAGTGCAAAAAGAGATAGAGTGGTAAAAAGCACCAAATGTTGGCTGAAGAGAATGAAGTGGTAGAATTGCTTACCCTCTCTGAGGATGTTTGTTTTAGCATCTAAATATGAGAGTATTAGCATCACTTTTAGAGGGCATTTTGTGTGGGTTAAAGATGACAGTATTTGTAAAACATTTCATTTGGCAGATAATGTAACTTATCATAGTAGCCATTTCCTCCTGGGCATTCTACATGTCCCAGCTTTCTGTGGAACTATGTGTGGCCACATGCTTGTGTTCTGGCCAATGATGTTAAGCAGAAATACTGTGTATGATTTATGGAAAATATCCTTTCAAGAGGTACACTTGCATTTTCCTAACATGTTAAATGACACACTGTTAACCATTAATGTAAACATGTTGGGTATAGTTCAAGCAGCCTCTTGGGTCATCAGTTTGCTCATGAGGGATAGTAGAACAACAAAATGGAAGGAATCTAGTTCTCTATAGGCATGAGACTGCCAAACCATCCCAGTATACCCTACTTCTGTATCCCTTATATGTTCAAGGATTTTTTGAAAAACCTTTATTTTTATATTTGCATGCTTTTGTATGCTTATTTCCTTGTCCCTACACGTTCAGCATAACCTAATCTGAACTGATGCAACTTACTACTCCTACTCAGGGTGATATTAAAAGGACAGAAATTGAAGGCATGGAGAACAGATAAGAGACTCTTACTCTTGTTGGAAATATCTAACCTAAATACCTAGAGAAATAAATAGATAACCTAAATATGCAAATTGTAACAGTGGCAGTGGCATTAGAAGGTATGTAGCAAATGAAAAAATATTGAAAAGTGAGAATAGACCCACATTTCCCTTTAAAGAGGCTAAAATAATGATATGGAGTTGAATATAACTGAGATTTTATCCAGAGTGTCAGGAAATATATGGTAGTATTGATCAGAATAGGAAATTAACATTAATGAAGCTATTGTGGAAGAAAAGAGTAAGTTTGATTTTAGACATTTTGAGTTTGGTGCACTGGCACACTCTCTTGGGGAAATGTAAAGCAAATATTACAGTCTTTTACTTCTGCCTGCTGTAAACATAGATTCTAGTGGGTTTATTATAAGTATTCCTTAATTTATTCAAAAGAGTTCCTTAAGCATCTACTTTATACCAGATACTGTTTGGGGCCTTTGGTATTCAGCAGTGGATAATACAAAGTCCTCGTCTTCATTCCAATAAAGAACACATTTTATCCTCTTCTAGTACATGAAAGAGATAACTTCATTTTACAGATTTCTTCCATGTTATGATAGAACAGTAATTGAATTGATACCTTAGCATTATCCAGTATCTTAGCCAAAACTTTACTTTTTAATGTAATTTCATTTTGTTGTATTATACAGTAAAAGAGCTAGTTGCTTAACCTTGAAATTTTCGAAATGAAAGAGTAATAGAAATAAGCGACAGAACAGAAACTAAAGGAAAACAGTCTTATACATTCCACTGATTCTAAGCAATAATTTTCTGAGTGAAATCTGGAGCAGCACTTTGAAATTGTAGACATTAATAAAGCCCATTTCTTCTCCTTGCCAGCAATTTGGAGAGTATACCTGTATTATTGCAAGCATAAATTCAGCTACAGAACCATGTAAACAGCTCTATTAATATTTATTACCATCTTTCTTTGTTTCATGAGGCTTCAGCAAAGGTCCTTATTTTGGTCATGGGAAAAATACTTAAAAGTATATAATTCTGAGATTACTGAAAAGTAAATGATTATTCTTTAGTAAGATGCACATGTTTATATGGATTTTATTAATCATCTCTAACAATTTTTACATTCTTTAACTATTTTAGCTATACAGAACTCTTCAAACTGAGAATCACTAATATTCTTTTGCTGCAATTGTACAACAGAAATATTAAACTATAGTTTAGGACTAGCTTTTGACTAGATAAATGGTTTTGAACCAAGTCACAAACTTCAGATGACTGAGCAGCTCAGTTCTAAAATATTTATGTCTGGCATTAAACATTCCATAAAAATACCAACTTTGGTTTCCTGAACTCTTCTAACATTTTAAAGGTTTACATACCAGTTGCTTTGGGGAGCTTTCAGTAAACTTTTTTTTTTGTAATGGCCAAAGTTGCTTATTTCATGCACAAACCATAAGTCATCAGGTTCACTTATATTAATATAATACTATATCACTACTAAGTTGCCTGTCTTGGGTTTGAACAATTAAGAGCAAGTTTAAGATAAATGGACTGTATTCACTGATTTAGATCAGCAAAGAATCTTGTCATTTGTGTAAGGACAACGTATAAGTTTGCATTACATTATATAATTGTAATTGCAATACCTGCCATTTATTGGACAAACAGCTACAGTCACAGACATAAATGAGAACTTCATTCTTAAAAAATCTAAAAATCTCATTCATTATATAATATTTTATATTACTTATGCAAATAAGGATGTAGAACCTCTTTTTACTTAAATATATTTTTTGAGATACATAATTTAGGTTTTAATGATCCTTTATATCTACTTGACATGTCCATTCAGCAGTCAGAGGCTTTAAAGCAAATGTATAAATTATGCATAAGCAATTTCGACTTTTTTAAAAACTTCAAAATATAGGATCACAAGTTAAAAATCATTAATTTATGTATATGTTTGCTTAAGATTGATTTGTTTTGTAATAATTTACGGAATTTGAGGGGCCATGATTATGATAAAATAGAGTCTATATTTTGTGAAGTCTGAAAAATAGATCAGGCTTGGGTCGTGATGGCAATTACCATATAAGACACTAGATGAAGGACTGGTAACTTTGGTTCAAGTCTCAGCCTTGCCATTTACTAGCTAAATGACCTTAAGCAATCTTTCAATAATAAGGGATACCAGTTTTCTTCTTTAAAAATGTATTTCTGCCTATATCCAGGAAAAACGTGGTATTCACATTTATATCAAAGCACCTTATATTTTACTCAGATGAAAAAAATAAATGATTAATATTGGTGTTGTGTTGTCACTACTGTTTTGTGGATCGCTGGAGAGTGATTATATACCATATGTTCCAGGAAGGACAGTAAAACTCATCTCTCCTCATTGCTCTGTTAACTGAATCTTCTCATCCATGATATCTGATTCTACTTATCTTCTGTTCACACATTCCTGGCCTGGCTTTATAGTACTTGTCAGGAAGATGATAAGTAAGTCAACTTCCATGGCTCCTAACAGTTATTCAACACCAAAACTTCAGTTCTGAGGTTTGGGGTAGCATACCTGAAGCTGTTTCCTGGAATATATTCTCTAGAAGCCTATCAAGGAAATTAGAAATGGACTTAAAAACTGAGATGGTTTTATAACCCAGCTGTGATTCACAACCTCCGTTTGTCTTTTGCTATGATTGCTGCTATAAGTTCCCTTTTATTGCCATCATTCTTTGATATATATCTGTGCTTGTGTTAATTATGAAGGAAAAGTTAAGATGTTCATAAATTCTAAATACATTCCCTTCATTATTTGTCTCACTACTTATGCTTAAAAGAAAAATAACTTCAAGAGAATTGTCCAACATTTCAGAAGAACATTTAGTTAACATTATATTTTTAAGAATGTCATATGTACCTCATAAAGATGTACAAACATTAATATTATGTACCAATTAAACATTTTTAATTTAAAAAATGACTTTGGCCAAATTTTTTCTATCTTTGTTGTTGAGAAAATATCAGAATTTCAGTTCTCATTCAAATTTTGAGATCTTAGCTTTCTTCAAGGTATTCCTATCCAGGATTTTTCTGAAGGATGTGTTTATCAACTGAGTGTTTAAGAAGAAATTAATAACATCGATATAAATAATTAATCACACAATTTTTTTTAGTTTGTTTTTACTGTTTTGTAATCGTTTATCACTTAACTGTCATTTTTTTCTACCTTGATTTTTTTCTACTCAGTTCCACCACTCTCTTCGTGAACCAAGAGCTCGCAGGTGTATGTGTATGTCTGTGTATGTGTGTGTGTTTAAACAGCAGACATGTATTTCTTAGTTCTGGAGGCTGGGAAGTCTAAGATCAAGATGCTGGCAGATTTAGTTCCTGAGGGCTCTCTTTCTGACACAGATGGCCACCTTCTCACTGTGTCCTCACATGACAGTGAAAGAAAAAGGGACAGAGAGAGATGCAGAGAGAGAAATTGAGAGAGAGGAAAAAAAAACACGCACACTCTGGTGTCTCTGTTCTAATAAGGGACACTAATCTCATCACTGGGCCCCACCCTCACAATCTCATCTAAACCTAATCGCTTCCCAAAGGTTCCACCTCCAAACACCATCACATTGGGGATGAGGGCTTCAAAATATGAGTTTTGGGTGGACACAAACATTCAGTTCAACAACTCTTTTAATTCATTCCAGTGCCTATACCTTTAACATTTTCCTTAGGCCTTTAATCCAAGATGGCAGAACCATTTTAAAAAATTAATAAAAATGTGCAATACATAAAGCATTTTTCTTTATTAGCACTAAAATAATTTGGGAATGCTGAAGGATAATAAAAGACTGGTTTATGAATTATTTATAATATTTATATTTAAACATATGAATGTATTCTTTAACCATATTTATGTTTCTTACATATTTGTTTCAAGGAAAATCCAAAAATACTTGTTCAATATTTTTATAACATAGCTTTGGAACATTTAATATTTTTATGGAGCTGTACTGCTTAGGGACTAAAAGGGATACAGCAAAACTGCAAAACATGACCCTTGTCATTTGAAATGTGCAACATAAATGGAGATCATACACAAGCAGACATGTGAGCTCACATAAGCTGCAGAAACTATGACTTTTTGTTCACTACTTCCTAATGTGATTCCCAACAAATAGTAAATACTCAGTAATAATTTTGAATTGAATAAATACATAAATGTCACAAAAGACTGAGGTTAACTGTGTGGGCTCTACAAAGAAAGAAAAAGGAAAATGTTAGTTATATGAATTAAAACCACAAAATGATACATGGAGGTGAAACACTCAATTTTAAAGGCAGACAGTTTTTGTCTAGGTGCAAAAAGACAAAATGTATTTCAAGTGAAAAGTGCTTCAGAATCCTGGGAGATGACAAAGTGTTTCTATCCCGTTTATATCTGTCAGTGAAGTTTTACCCCACCCCAAATAATTTTTTATGATAAAAAGGTAAGGAGTCATTGGAATATTTTATGGAAAGCAATTATATATTGTAAAGACCAAGAAGAGTGACTGATTTAAAAGATTGTTGGCAATGCTCAGCTTATGACGAGACTAAGAGCCTTGTTGTTTTCGACTTTATTCTTTTCATGGAGAAGGAAGGAAAGGAGGAAGAGAGGAAGAAAAAGTTATTCTTAAAATTTATGAAATCTTGTCTCTACTGATCTTAGTCACAAGTATGGCATCTGAAGGGGAAAAATAATTTATATTTAGAGATGTTTTAGAACTGTCAAAAAAAGATATAAGCTACATTGTGAAGCAGATGTTATAATTCTGTATTTTGTGATGGCAATGAAATCACCATTCTCCTTCAAAATGGAACATTTCAAAAACTGTTTATTGGGGGAATTTCTGTGAGACTGTGAGGCACTATCTTGTATAGAAATTAAAATAGTTGAGTCAAAGTTTCTATACCTACATTCCCTCTACTGACCAGCTGACCCACAACCTTTTTTTTTTTTTTTTTTTTTTTTTTTTTATAAATGCTGTGCCTCATGCAGAGACACACATAGGCTCAAAATAAAGGGATGGAGGATGATTTACCAAGCAAATGGAAAATAAAAAAAAAGCAGGGGTTACAATCCTACTTTCTGATAAAACAGAGTTTAAATCATCAAAGATCAAAAGAGACAAAGAAGCCCATTACATAATGGTAAAGGAATCAATTCATCAGGAAGAGCTAACTATCCTAAATATATATGCACCCAATACAGGAGCACTCAGATTCATAAAGCAAGTCCTTAGAGACTCACAAAGAGACTTAGACTCCCATGCAATAATAATGGGAGATTTCAACACCCCACTGTCAACATTAGACAGATCAATGAGGCAGAAAGTTAACAAGGATATCCAGGAATTGAACTCAACTCTGCACCGAGCAGACCTAAGAGACATCTATAGAACTCTCCACCCCAAATCAACAGAATATACATTCTTCTCAGCACCACATCACAATTATTCCAAAATTGACCACATAGTTGGAAGTAAAGCACTCCTCAGCAAATGTACAAGAACAGAAACTATAACAAACTTATCTCAGACCACAGTGCAATCAAACTAGAGCTTAGGACTATGAAACTCAATCAAAACTGCTCAACTACATGGAAACAGAACAACTTGCTCTGGAATGACTACTGGGTACATAATGAAATGAAGGAAGAAATAAAGATGTTCTTTGAAACCAATGAGAACAAAGATACAACATACCAGAATCTCTGGGACACATTTAAAGCAGTATGTAGAGGGAAATTTATAGCACTAAATGCCCATAAGAGAAAGCAGGAAAGATCTAAAATTGACACCCTAGCATCACAATTAAAAGAACTAGAGAAGCAAGAGCAAACATATTCAAAAGCTAGCAGAAGGCAAGAAATAACTAAGATTAGAGCAGAACTGAAGGAGTTAGAGACACAAAAAACCTTCCAAAAAATCAATGAATCCAGGAGCTGGTTTTTTTAAAAGATCAACAAAATTGATAGACCGCTGGCAAGACTAATAAAGAAGAAAAGAGAGAAGAATAAAATAGATGCAATAAAATATGATAAAGATGATATCACCACCAACCCCACAGAAATACAAACTACCATCAGAGGATACTATAAACACCTCTACACAAATAAACTGGAAAATCTAGAAGAAATGGATAATTGCCTGGACACTTACACTCTCCCAAGACCAAACCAGGAAGAAGTTGAATCCCTGAGTAGACCAACAGCAGGCTCTGAAATTGAGGCAATAGTTAATAGCCTACCAACCAAAAAAAGTTCAGGACCAGATGGATTCACAGCTGAATTCTACCGGAGGTACAAGGAGGAGTTGGTACCATTCCTTCTGAAACTATTCCAATCAATAGAAAAAGAAAGAATCCTCCCTAACTCATTTTACGAGGCCAACATCATCCTGATACCAAAGCCTGACAGAGATACAACAACAAAAAAAGAGAATTTTGGACGAATATCCCTGATGAACATTGATTCAAAAATCCTCAATAAAATACTGGCGAACCGAATCCAGCAGCACATCAAAAAGCTTATCCACCATGATCAAGTGGGCTCTATCCCTGGGATGCAAGGCTGGTTCAACATACACAAATCAATAAATGTAATCCAGCATATAACCAAAGACAAAAACCACATGATTATCTCAATACATGCAGAAAAGGCCTTTGACAAAATTCAATAGCCCTTCATGCTAAAAACTCTCAATAAATTCAGTATTGATGGAACGTATCTCAAAATCATAAGAGCTATTTATGACAAACCCACAGCTAATATCATACTGAATGGGCAAAAACGGGAAGCATTCCCTTTGAAAACTGGCACAAGACAGGGATGCCCTCTCTCACCACTCCTAGGTGGAAGTTCTCGCTAGGGCAATCAGGCAAGAGAAAGAAATAAAGGGTATTCAAATAGGAAAAGAGGAAGTCAAATTGCCCCTGTTTGAAGATGACATGATTGTATATTTAGAAAACACCATCATCTCAGCCCAAAATCTCCTTAAGCTGATAAGCAACTTTAGCAAAGTCTCAGGATACAAACTCAATGTGTAAAAATCACAAACATTCTTATACACCAGTAACAGGCAAAAAGAGAGCCAAATCATGAATGAACTCCCATTCACAATAGCTTCAAAGAGAATAAGATACCTAGGAATCCAACTTACAAGGGATGTAAAGGACCTCTTCAAGGAGAACTACAAACCACTGCTCAGTGAAATAAAAGAAGACACAAACAAATGGAAGAACATACCATGCTCATGGATAGGAAGAATCAATATTGTGAAAATGGCCATACTGCCCAAGGTAATTTATACATTCAATGCCATCATCGTTAAGCTACCAATGACTTTCTTCACAGAATTGGAAAAAACTGCTTTAAAGTTCATATGGAACCAAAAAAGACCTCGCATTGCCAAAACAATCCTAAGCCAAAAGAACAAAGCTGGAGGCATCACACTACCTGACTTCAAACTATACTACAAGGCTACAGTAATCAAAACAGCATGGTACTGGTACCAAAACAGAGATATAGACCAATGGAACAGAACAGAGTCCTCAGAAATAATGCCACACATCTACAACCATCTGATCTTTGAAAAAGCAAGAAATGGGGAAAGGATTCCCTATTTAATAAATGGTGCTGGGAAAATTGGCTAGCCATAAGTAGAAAGCTGAAACTGGATCCTTTCCTTACTCCTTATACAAGAATTAATTCCAGATGGATTAGAGACTTAAATGTTAGACCTAAAACCATAAAAACCCTAGAAGAAAACCTAGGCAATACCATTCAGGACATAGGCATGGGCAAGGACTTCATGTCTAAAACACCAAAAGCAATGACAACAAAAGCCAAAATTGACAAATGGGATCTAATTAAACTAAAGAGCTTCTGCACAGCAAAAGAAACTACCATCAGAGTGAATAGGCAACCTCCAGAATGGGAGAAAATTTTTGCAATCTACTCATCTGACAAAGGGCTAATATCCAGAACCTACAAAGAACTCACACAAATTTACAAGAAAAAAACAAACAACCCCACCAAAAAGTGAGCAAAGGATATAAACAGACACTTCTCAAAAGAAGACATTCATACAGCCAACAGAAACATGAAAAAAATGTTCATCATCACTGGCCATCAGAGAAATGCAAAACAAAACCACGATGAGATACCATCTCACATCAGTTAGAATGGTGATCATTAAAAAATCAGGAAACAACAGGTGTTGGAGAGGATGTGGAGAAATAGGAACACTTTTACACTGTTGGTGGGACTGTAAACTAGTTCAACCATTGTGGAAAACAGTGTGGCAATTCCTCAAGGATCTAGAACTAGAAATACCATTTGATCCAGCCATCCCATTACTGGGTATATACCCAAAGGATTATAAGTCATGCTGCTATAAAGACACATGCACACATATGTTTATTGCGGTACTATTCACAATAGCAAAGACTTGGAATCAACCCAAATATCCATCAGTGACAGATTGGATTAAGAAAAATGTGGTATATACACACCATGGAATACTATGCAGCCATAAAAAAAGGACGAGTTTGTGTCCTTTGCAGGGACATGGATGCAGATGGAAACCATCATTCTCAGCAAACTATCGCGAGAACAGAAAACCAAACACCGCATGTTCTCACTCATAGTTGGGAATTGAACAATGAGATCACTTGGACACAGGAAGGGGAACATCATACACTGGGTCCTATTGTGGGGAGGGAGTAGGGGGGAGGGTTAGCATTAGGAGATATACTTAATGTAAATGAGGAGTTAATGGGTGCAGCACACCAACATGACACATGTATACATATGTAACAAACCTGCACATTGTGCACATGTACCCTATAACTTAAAGTATAATTAAAATAAAAGAAAAATGAAATTGGCATTTATATGATAAAAATAAAGACATACATAAATGCTGTGCCTATATCTAAGATACAGAATTGTTTCCTCAAGTTTTTCCTAAAATGACCCATATGACATTTTGGTACAATACAAATGATGTAACCCCATAGAAAGCCAGTCAGAGCCACAAAGGAGAGTCATGCCTTCTGTTACACACTCTTTTTTTGAAGTAGGAAGTGTGATTGGCATCATATGCTATGATCCATATGATACATATTCCTCCAGAGATATGTTCAACCATAGCTAGAAAGTAAATATTTAAAGAAAACTGCACAAATGTCTTATTGGTCCTTTTCTCAATGTAAACACTAAAGTATAGCTGCTTAAATAGAAGCAATTTTATGTTGTGTAAAGTTGGTACCATCTGAGAGTAAAATAGAGTGCCCATAAAAACTCAGTAATTATCCTTATCTCAATTTCCTCCAGCAGTTGTGAAAAATACTGCTGCTTGAGATAATCCATGTCACAATCACGGCAAGATATCTAAGTGCTCACTTTTCACTTTTTCTGTCATAGCACAACATTAATAACATGAGATAAATAATCCTTAAATGTTGATACACCTCTAATGTAAGTCAGGTATAGATGAAGCTTACTCTCTTCTCATTCACAACAAAGGCACTTTAAATCTCTCATGAGAAAAAATTGCAAATAATTTATGTAGATATTTCATCCTTAAGTAGAGGACACAAGTCCCTACTCTTAAGTCTGGATTGTGCATAGTGACTTTCATCCAGAAAGGACAGTATTGAGAGGGAAAAGGATGTAGTAACTTTACAGTAGAGAAACTGGCAAGTTATCTTTGCCAGGTAATTAACGTTTTTATCAACAGTACCCATGACATGACGGAATCAGAGTGGCACTTTCCCTCTGTGGTCTTCCTCTCAAAAACATGCACTCTAACTATGAGAAAAAAACATTGGAAAATTCCCAAGTGAGGGACAGACTGTAAAATACCTATTACCCCTCAAAACCGTCAAGGTCATTAAAAACAAAAAACGCCTGGCAAGCTGTCACGATCAAGATGAGCCTAAGGAGATGTGACTAACGAAAGTAATGTGGTAACCTGGACTGTATCCTGAAACAGAAAAAGGACATTTGTGAAAAACTGAGGAAATCTGACTATAGTATAGAGTTCATTTAAAGATTTTGCCTCAGTATTTGTTCATTACTTGTGACAGATGCACCATATTACTAAGATATTAATAATAGGGGAAGTTGACTGTGTGGTATATGAGAATTCTTGTACTCTCTTTGCAATAATTTTGTATGTCTACTTAAGACTATTCTAAAATTAAAAATTTATTTTAAAATTGGGTATAGTTTATCTTAAGCCTAGACTGATTATGACAAAAGACTTGGAGACAGGCATATGAGGGATATGTTCTTTGAATATCCAAAGATTAGGTTATTGGGAATATATTCTGCTTAAAGAATCATCGGTATATTCAAATGAGAATTTCAGGATAAGATTCACAATTTGGGAATATTAATTAAATCAGAAGTAAAGATTAGAGTTATAGAATTTGAAATATTGAGGATAGAGAAGAATTAAGGATAAATTAGATAATAAAGAAGTTCAATAAGCAAAGAAAAGAGAATGAATGACATAGTCTGGGAGTTACACTCATTGGGCCAGTAGAAGGAAGAAGAGAGACTCTGAAGAATTTCAGAAAAGAAGGAAAGAAGGTATACTAGAATAATATACAGGCACAGAAGTAAACAAAGAAAATAGTTTTAAGACAAGAAGAACACTAATCAGGATCATGAGCTGAGCGATCAAGGAGTTAGGTTAAGGATCATGAAAAGCTGGTAATGCAAAGGTCATTGCTATGTTCAAAAGACGGGTAAAGAGGACACCTGATGCAAAGAGCTGAAAAGTGAAGAGAAAATGAGAAAGATTAGGCGGCAATTTAGTCAGTTAGGACTGCTATATATTAAAAAAAAAAAAAATCACTATATCTTGGAGTGGGGGAAGAGGGAATTGGGCAGGCTTAAACAACAATTTATTTCTTACGATTCTAAAAGCTGGGAGGTATAAGTTCAAGGTGCCCATTGATTCCGCGTAAGGTGAAAGCCCTCTTCCTGGTTTACAGATAGGCCCTTTCTTGCTGTATTCTCACATGAAGAAGAAGAGAGATCTATCTCATGTTTCTTTTTCTCTTTATAAAGGCATTAACGCCATCATGAGGGTCCCACCTTCATAACCTAACCTAACCCTAATTACCTGCCAAAGACCTCACTTCCAAATCCTATTACGTAGGGTATTAAATCTTCAAAATTTGAATTTTACAGGTACACATTCAGTCCATAGTACATTGTGAGAGTTTTATCAATAATAACTTAAATTTTTCTATGCACACTATACCATGGACCAGCAGCATCAATGTCACCTGGGAGCCTGATAAAAATGTGAAAATACAGATCCATATTTTGCATATGTAGTCAGGATCTGCAATTAAACAAGATCCCCTGATGATCCAAATGCACGTCAAAATCTGAGAAACATTGATTTATATTATTATTTCAAGAATTTGGCAATATCAAATGGGAGAAAAACAAATGCATTTTAAGATTTTTTTTTACTGGAAGAAAGGACGCATGAGTATATATGTAGGTGAGAAGAGCAGAAAAAAGTGAGGAAGCAGAGATATGAAGAAATGAATACTGGGCATAAAATAAGGCTCACAATATTACTCATCATAACTGTCCTTTTCCATCTTTATTCATCATGTCACGACTCTTTCTTTTATCTGTGGTTTTGTCATTTACAGTAACTGAAATTGGGGATTCTGAGGGAAAAGGGGGGATTCACCAAATCTTTTGACATAGGTCATCCAGGATCTGTCAATTCACTGAAACTTTGATTTCCCTTCCACTCTCCTAAAAATGAGAACACTGAACAAGAATCTGTATAAGGAATTAAAGTTCAATAAAAAAGTTTTCTAACTTTGATGGCACTTAGTTAGCATTAACTAAAGAAGCATAAAAAAGACAGCTATTTTGTTTGAACTCTCCTTATAGAATGTACTTTATGGACTGACTTTCCCAATTAATTGTAATCTTTTATGAGTCCCCCAAGAGACGCACAGAGCTGTCCTAACCTGCTAATTAGGAGGCCAGCAATGTACTGCTAGGATTTTTGGAGTACATTCCCTGTGGAAGTGTTAGTTTCAAGTGTTTCCCTTGGGATGGTCTGTAAATAATTTTTAATGAACAAGATATTATTCTTAATGATCTTCTAGAGACTTGACAAGCACTAAGATACTTTAAGAAAAAGCACATTCCCATCAACGGCCATTGATATGCCATTGGCTTGACTTAGAAAAAGGAGCAAGAATCATTGCATCAGCAATTGAGAAACCAAAGTTATCAGCTTAATTCTATGGCTGTGCCCTTTTATTTTCTTTAAGATACAATGTTCTCATCTGTAAAATGGGGAAATGAAACTAGCATGAATTAGTAAATTGGAAACTCTGGAATTAGATGTGGCCCACATGGGTATTTGCTATTGTTTGCATGCTTACGTCTAGCATAGCACACAGGCCAGTTTAGTTGGCCATATAAGGTTGCTTTGTAAGCTCTGTAGCACTGTTTAAATATTAGACCTTATTATTAGCACTGTTGCTAATCTGCTCAAAATAAACCAATAAGAGTCAACTCCAGGAAATTTATTCTAGAAACAAACTCATTGTGTGGAATCAGTAATATTGTCCCTATATTTTCAGCAGAGTTTAAAAAGAAACATTTGAGCCAAAAAAAGTCAGAAACTCCCTTTGCAATAGAACTTATAGACACTGTGATTTTGAATATTCAGAATTGAATATATATACACATATATATGTATATATGAATAAGGAAATAAGTTTAGATAGTGCTACCCCCAAAAAAATGTTCATCACCAGAATAGTGAAAAAGATAAATGACCCAAATTCTTTAGCGTCAGAGAATCAGTTTGGTAAATTATGTCTCTCCCCCAGAATGAATTTTTATGTAGCCCTTGAAGTTATATTTATAAAGAAAACTTCAGGACATAAGCAAAGAAAAAATAAGATTAAAAATCATAATCTGTGCTATGTAATTTCAACTTGTTAAAATAATAATTCAGAAGAAGCTGGTACAAAACATGCCATGCTTTTAAAACCTTTGTATCCTTACCTTTAAAGTGTTATAATAACATATTTCTCAGAGCTGCTGACAGAACCAAATGAACCAGGAAGCCAATACAGCACAGAGGATGTATCCTCAGAGCCCTAACAGGAAACAGATGGCACACTCAAATTGGACAATCAGAGATAATTTGATAAAGGAACTATTTACCAAAGGGTGGCAAGGGTATAGAAAAACATAAAAGAAAGAGTAATGCAGGACTAATAAAAATTGGGGTATGATTATCTACCCTGGATATGAAGGGGCAGTTAGCTAATCCCAGAAGCGAAGAGCTCTGTGTGAAAAGGATTGGTTCACCGAAAGCTCTGATCTTCTGTCCAGAATGGAAGTCAGGCTATAGCAACCCAGCAGAAAGGAAATCAGGGGTGTAAAGACCGCAGTAATACTCTCTCCCTTCTTTCCATATAAGTCTGCCTATCAGAGTAGAAAGTAGGATGGAGAAAGGTGGAAGGCGGCCTGGAGGAATCAAAAAAAGTTATTCTACCCAGTTGATCCCCTTTGTCCTTTTGCTTCCACTCTTGTCCTTCCACCAGAAGACATATATCCACAACACAGGGATCATACTAAAGTTCTATCAGGTAATTTATCATAGTTGAGATCCAAACTGAAATTTAAGGTATACGAAAGCTCATAAATGGTTATATTGGAAGAAAAACTATAAGCAAAAAAGGCAATTTCATATTTGAAATACGTGTCCATCCCTGGAATAAAAGAAGGGTTCCAATATAATCAATGTGCAGCCAGTTGTTTTGGGTAGATAAAAAAGATTTACAAACAAGTGATAATGAAATTTGAGGGAGGGAAAAAAGTGAAATACCTTGACTCTCCCAACAGAGTTGGCATGGCCTGGCTGAGTCACTTGCCTAAGGTCTCAGGTCCTGTTACACAGCTCTATCCACTTGGAACTCCCAGTTTTCAGATTCCAATAACCATTCTGTTTTCTAATTTCTTCAGACATGAACCATCTCTTGTGAATTCTCAAATGCCCTGTGAAGATGACACTAAATAGACTCTTTATCAAACTCTTCTCAAATTACCTAATTTGAGTTTAACATCTGATTATCTTTTACAGCGCTAACTGATAGAATAATTAGAACCATCACCGCCTCAGGAAAGAGCGTCAAAATGCAATTCTGGGATTGAGTTGCTTGTATGTGCAAGGAGTGAAGGGATATTCTTTCTGGTAGAAGGAAATGAGTAATGAATAATCCATGGCAGGTGGTAGTATGATAATAATTCAAATTACCACTAGTTGTGTCTTTATGTCTTGGTCTGCTTAGGCTTCCATAATAAAATACCACAAGCTGGGTGGCTTAAAAACAGAAATTAATTTTCTTACAGTTCTTGAGACTTGGAAGTCCAAGACCAAGATGCCAGCATGGTCAGTTTCTGGTGAAGCTCTCTTCCTGGTTTGTAGATGGCCACCTTCTCACTGCGTGCTCGCATGACCTTCCCTTGGTGGTATGCACAGAAAAAGAGAGAACTCTGGTTTCTCTTCCTTTTCTTATAAGGACATTAGACCTATGGATTAGGGCCTTTATAGACTCATTTAACCTTAATCACTGACTCACAGGATCTATCTCTAAGCACAGTCACAGGCCCTATCTGCCAATACAGTTAGGACTTCAATATATGAAACAGGGGTGGTGGGGGAGCACATTCAATCCATAACTTTTGGAATGAAGTGCAGAGTGAATGCAAGAAGTAATGAAATCAAATATCTGTGGCACTGAGTTGCTATTGCAACAACAATAACCAAAATATTGATTACAAAGATGCCAATGATGATGTCATGATCTAACTTTTGAACTCCTGGAAAATGTGTAAGAGGTAACAGAGAGCTTGAGAGGTCTGACTGTCCAAACGAGAATGAAAGTAGACAATTGGAAAGCTTCTTCAGGAGCCTTGAAGAGCCCTTTATTTCCTATAGTTGGGAAACTGACATGCCTGAGAACCAAGTCCAATGCCTGATTATAATGGTTAGAGTTGCAATGTCAATTAAATGTTCAATTCAACCAGCTAAGGGCACTGGCAGGAAATAAATGAGATGCTAAGACATAAACACAAACATGTGGGTAGACATAGATAAGACTTAAAGTTTGAAATTTTAAATCATCTTGAAATTTAATCAACTTTAAATTTAAATTATCTTTAAATCATCTTGAAGCTCCCTTGTGAATGAACATATATATACTACCCTCACTTTGGGATGAAGTCAGCATTTTCTGAAATAAAAATCACTCAATGTTTTCATTTAAGATAATTGACCCAAGGCCTCCAGAGCCATAATGGAAATCAGATTCCTAAATAGCCCAGCCACAAAAATACAAAGCTTGACCCCGGAAGAGATAACCTATGTTAAGAAAAAGATATGAGACTTCATGAATCTGTATAGGCAGGAGTATGCAATGTATGTGGGTAGGATTGGATGCTAAAAGAGGTAGCTGGCCAAAGCAAGATAAAATAAAAAGCTTGATAACAGTGGGAATACCTAGGGGTCAGGATTTAATGTGTTAAAAGTCTACAAGGTTAGCTAATTGAAGCCTTGGCTCAGTGGTGGCCTATAGTTTATGAGATTGAAATGTCAGAACCTTGGTGCATATTATAATCTTTCAATTTAAAATTTTGTCCATAAACCAGTAGGATCACCTGAGAGCTTCTTGAAAAGGCAGAATCCTTGGCCTCAAACTCAATATATTGTCAGAATCGGCGTTCAAACAAGATCCTCATTTGATTTGTATGAAACTTTAAATTCAAAAAGCACTGCAGGTAGATAAAGTAATCCAAAATTTCTACCTGCAAACTGTTCAGCTAACCTGACCCTGTTAAGAGACCATTTTTCATCTTTCTCTTGCATTTCTGTAGATAAATGTTTTGCGAGTAGAGGTACTTACTGTCTTTTTTTCTTTCCTAGACTATATTTTTACTTTTCGACAAACATTTGTATAGTCAACACCCTCAGAAAATAGACATAGTGTTTCCGCTGCAGCAAAAGTCAGAGACACTCACTATCTAGGATAATAATGTTAATGTCTCCTATGGAGCAAAAGGCAGGCAGGTTTGCTGCCATAAATGATTTTTGTTCTCAAAGCTCAAAAATGATTTGGATTCCCTAAGCTCTTATGCCTCAAACCACTGTGTAAGCAGATATCATCTATTCCTCTTCATATCACCAGGGGACTGCAACAAGAAAATGCTGATATGTTGACTATTGTTATTGTTGAGAGAAATAAAGATTTTTGTGTCTGACACAGGCGTCTCATGTTTTCTGCCAGCATCCACGGGTAGGCTAATTTATCTTGGAGGTAAAAGAAAATCTCAGATTCTTTACATTTCTTAGTAGTTGTATTTAAAAGGATGTGAAGCTGACAAATACTTGGCTATCTGGAAGAGAAAAAGTAAGGGACCTTCAAGACAATAAATGGATTTGAGGTAAGCCCACGAGAACTGGTAATGAATATGTCGACCAAACCGTATGACCCACCAGGCCAAATATAATCTTCCAATTTATTCCTTGTTAAAGAGGAAGAATTGGAGAGACAGTTGTAGGTCAAGTACAAGTAAATGGGTTCAATGAGAGAGAGCTGCCAAATTGGAGTCCTAAATGGGTTAACTCTCCCGCAGGTGGCAGTACTCATCAACAGGGTAGGAGGTCTTAAGATTTGTAACTGTGTGGCAGAAGTTCCTAACTCTGGTTAGTTACAGTTACAGAAAATCACACCTACACTTCCTATGCAAGGAGGCAAATCTGTGACTATTATTGGTTGAACAGGTGAATTATGAGAACTTTGATTGATTTTCTAGGGAGATGAGAGAGTCAAGAATATAATGTCTTTGAATAAAGAAGGTAACAGCTAGGCCATTTTAGGGTTCAGTCACTCATGCAGTCTATCATGCAAACTTCAATCCATTTGAAGAAGGTGTAAAAGTTTGTGGAGACTTTTGCAATGGATATTGACTATTCTAAGGAAGTTTTGGCTCTCAGATTTACAAGAGAAAAACCCTCACAGTAAATCAAAGATTAGGCATTGAATAACATTTGAACTTTTATTGCCCCAGATTGGCTTAACTAGGGATGAAAATAAGTCACTAGAGAATGAGGAAACCAACTCAAAGAAATCTAGAGAAATGTTTGCTGTCAGTCCCACTGCCCTGGAAAACTTCCCTCGCCCTTATGCTAAGACCAGGCAATAATCTAAGAGATATTCTGACAACAATAGGGAAAAAAAGGCCCCAGGATAAAGTAGATTGTGTTTAAAAAAAATAAATAACCACTGTGCAAGTGACGTCCACGTCAGCCAAAAGGTACAAGCCCTGGAGTCCTCGCTATGAAGCAGTGTGGCTCTGGCTGCTAAGTCAAAGGGTCCTCAAAGTTCAGTAAAATGTTTCCCAAACTTACAATGACCTTGCAGATTTACATACAGAGGTAAAAATAACAAAAATGTTTGCAATGTGTTTGGTTGAGACATAAGCAGCTGCAGCACTCCTTAAAATTGAATGGAAATGGGCCTTGCTTCCTAGCAAGAACTCCCCTCTCCCTCCTTCCTGCTCTATCCCAGGAAAGATGATTCAAAGGGAGAGACTAAAGTCTCCCTCTCCCAAGAGGAACCAGGGCTACAAGTACTCATTACCATATGCTTGAAAACTTTGGTAAAGAGAGGAATTCAAACTTAACTTTGTGTCACAATAAAGTCGGGAAGTGTCCAGATTTTCACGATATTTATCATAATCTTGACATTTTGGCTTTGGATTCATTTAGATCTTTAACAATTTGCTTGACCTTACATAAGATGTTAAACTTTTCTTATTGAAAAGTTCTTATTCTATATTGAAAACATTAACAGTGCTTATTTTGTTATCATCTTGTGGATATTAAATGTGGCAAAATGCGTGAAGATTGTATTATCGTCTGACAAACAATACAGGCTGTTCTTGATAACTATTAGCTACTATTATCATGTATATGAAATGTACAGTGGCTATAACATCACAACAATTTTGCCACTGATAAGTTATGGTAGAAAATGTCTCATACCATTACTATAGTAAAAATGTAATTTTAAATATAAATTATTAATATACTGAAAATTGGTAGAAATATTAAACTCTAAAAATTTAGTCAACACATTTTGTCTTCTTAAGTCTACTATTAAAAATAAACTTAAAATAGGTGACCATTAAAATTATGTATATTGATATAAAAAGATGATTATGAAGTATTATTTAGGAGGAAAAAAGCAAGTTGCACATTTGCAATGATAATATGGTTATATTTACATAAATATATAAGCATACAGAGAAGAAGTGAGAGATTGTACATATCTGCACCTATATGTAGAAAATAGTCTAGACACTTTTCAAAACATGCAGCCAACAATCATATGAAAAAAAACTCAACATCACTGATTATTAGAGAAATGCAAATCAAAACCACAATGAGATATCTCACAGCAGTCAGAATGGTTATTGTTAAAAAGGCAAAAAAATAACAGATGTTGGTGAGGTTGTGGAGCAAAAGGAACACTTATACACTGTTGGTGGGAGTGTAAATTAGTTCAACCATTATGGAAGGCAGTGTGGCAATTCCTCAAAGATGTAAAGACAGAATCACCATTTGATCCAGCAATCCCATTACTACACATAAAGCCAAAGGAGCATAAATTGTTCTGTTATAAAGATACATGCATGCTGATTGCAGCAGTATTCACAATAGCAAAGACATGGAATCAACTCAAATGCCCATCAGTGGTAGAGTGAGCAAAGAAAATGTGCAACATATACACCATGGAACTCTATGAAAATATAAAAAGGAATGAGATTATGTCCTTTGCAGTGACATGGATGCAGCTAGAAGCCATTATCCTCAACAAACTAACATAAGAACAGAAAACCAAATACCACATGTTCTTGCTTATAAGTAGGATCCAAATGATAAGAACACATGGATACATAGAGGCGAACATCACACACTAGGGCCTATCAGAGGGTGGAGGACGAGAGGAGGGAGAGAATCAAGAAAAATTACTGATGGGGACTGGACTTATTACCTGGGTGACAAAGTAATCTGTCCAAAAAAAAAAAAAAAAACCCATGACACAAGTTCACCTAAGTAACGAAAATAAAAGTTGTTTTTTTAAAAAAAACAAAAACA
Organism: Piliocolobus tephrosceles; assembly: GCF_002776525.5. NCBI lineage: Eukaryota > Metazoa > Chordata > Mammalia > Primates > Cercopithecidae > Piliocolobus > Piliocolobus tephrosceles. The sequence continues at coordinate 120,251,174 of NC_045435.1, read as the reverse complement.
AAAGTCTTCTAGAAAAATGCACTGTAAATTTTAATTATATCTGTCTCCAGGGATGAAATTAAGAAATAATTTGTACTTTGTTTGATATATTCCTGTAATCTTTAAATATATTGAGATAATTATGGTTTATATGCATAAAAACATATGATGCTTTTTGTTGTAGAGTAAGTACATTTTTATTTAGCACAAAACTCTCTGGAAATCAAAGTGAGCTGATAACTGAGCTGATACGTGCACAGTGTATTATACTTTGATATTTCTATTGTTCAAAAAATAGTTTTTATATACAACTCACCAAAATTTTTGTAAATACAAAATGACCCAGAAGTATTTATATTCCAAGATCTTTATTTTATTTAATCTTCAAAACACATCATATCTATTTGGTTGGTTCTTGTCAACAATTTTTCAGAGTTCTAGGTAAATAGAATAATAATATTGACTAACAGAAAGATCTTTATCTATGGAATGTTCTCTACAGGACAGTTCTAGGCTTAGGATTCCTTACAGTGAATAAAACTAGAATCTATAGATTTATGAAGCTTAGCTTCATAAATAAAGCTTTGCACCATGGACAATGTTACATAAATTGGGGCATAAAATGGAGATAACTAAAATTCTCCTGCTGTGTGAGGGAATAATCTCTCATTTGAAGAAACGTCAACTCTTGGCCTGGAAGAGCAAGTCCACTGCAGGAAAAAGAACTTAGGGAACTGCCTTCAATATCCCAGAAAACTGCCTATTTTCCTTGAACAAACCAATTGCCATTAAGTTTAATAACAGGGAAGAATTTTGATTCATGTTAGTCAGATTTAAGGATACAATCTTTTGTATTAGCTCAAAAACAGAGTAAATAAAAGAAGAAAACAACAAAATTACATACTTATTAATACATTTCTCCAAATAATAGTTGTGATTTTAAAATGCAAAGGTTAATGAATATTTATGTACAACTTACCATGTACCAGGTGCTTTCCCTATGTTATTTTGCTCTACTATCTACCATGCGAGGTATATAGAATTATTCTCATCATCAAATAAAATAGTAAGACATGAAGAGATTTTTTATGTGCAAACTTACCTAACTACTAAGTGAGGGATCTGGCATTTCAACCTAGATCCATCTCCTTACCACCTACTACTATATATGAGGAAGCTAAGTCTTTGACATTTTCCATGGGTTGAATTCAAGAAGCAGTTCTCTACTTTAGAACTTGATGTGAAATTCCAAATGTATTAGAAAGCTTTACTTTCTAGGATTTGCAACCCGGTACCTATCCCCTTCTAAGCCTTATATATTCAACAAACAACTTAATTGCCTTTGGTTAGATGTCCAGGGCTAGGGTCTGAGACTCAGATGAAATGATTCTCTATCTAATAGAAGTTTCTTTGAATGGTACTCAGCACCCACTCTTGAAAAGTCACTTCTAATTGTACTGTGACATTTGTTTTGCTTTACACCAAAGAAATAAATAAATACACCTCATGACTTCTAATAGAATGGATATGGGTTTTGCCCTGGGAGTAGGTCAAAATTGAAAGAAGTCATCTATAAAGCTTTTGAAAGAGTTTGAATGGAATTACTTCATTTTTTTTTTTTTTTCATCTAAAGCTGAAGCAATACTTCTGTGCTCCATAGGCAGAAATATTTATTCTTTTTTGACACAAGATCCAGGGATTTTTAATGCTTCTCTAAAATAATGAACTCTAGAGAGGCTAAGATGATGAATAGTTACAAGTAACAGAGTTCTCTTCTTTTGATGTTATTCCCAGTTACTTCTCATTTTGAATAAACACATATTCCTGGGAAAGAAGGGCAGTTGAGGAGTAGGTGCAGGTAGAAGTATGTTATATTATACAACCCTAGGATTCATCAGCAGATGGGCATCATGACATGAAACCAAAACTCACAGGTGAGCAGGTGGCATCCATCCAAAAGCAACGTCATTTGAGCCACACATTTATAATTACACTCACCATATATACTTCACATAAGAAAAAAGATAATTCTCTTGTTGCTCTATGATCTTCACTATTTTTCCAGCATTCACAGAATCCCTGAGTGAAAGAAAAAAAAGTCAAAATATCACAAATGACAGAACATTAAAGCACAGGTGATAAAAACCTATAAACTCTGGATAAACTAGTCTAGACCCTTTTACAAGAACTGTTTCCATGACAAAAGTAATTGTTTTGCATAAGTTGTTGTTTTCACATGAATTAATAGTGTTAATAGTGCCAGTCATTTCATTCAGAACAAGCTAATTTGTTTATTGATATGGTTCTTGTAGTGAAAAGTGGTAAGAGAAGAAGTTCATGGTTTCAGAGCTTCCTACCCCAAAGGTATGATGGAATGCATCCACATGCTGTAAATTATTTTAGAAAGATCAAAGTAATTGACTTAATTAGCTATGATAGCATGTATTACTTGCTTTTATAAATTGAGGAAGAAAGTGTCTCCGCACTTCAGAAGTTGAGCAGAGCACTACTGGGGCAGATACACAAGTGTCTTCCCTGTAGTAATCTACCTTCTACAGTCTTTTTCCTTGTATATATCCTTAAAGTGTGGTATTTTCTCCAAATTGTTTATATCACAATCCATTTTAAATTTATGCCAAGTTGAAAAATGATGAAGAAATACACATTGCTCATATTTGTCAAATTAATACAAGTAAAGTTATATAGATGTGAAGTTATATGTGTGTAAATGCACACATATATGCAGAAAGAAAAAGAGAAAGAGAGAAAGACTGAATCTTGTTCAGCGTTTTTCTAGGTAAATCAAAGAAAATTCAGGCCACACCTAAATGGTGTTTTCACTGAGGCAATGTGGTCAATCTCTCAACAAGCCTTTTTCTGTATTCCCTGATTTTCCTGCTGCCTCAGTTCCTATTTGGAAATAAAATTAGTTACTATTGAATGTAAATATCAGCAACCAGATAATCAGGTCTTCCCACTGCTTTTCTGGGGACCCATCTTAGACCAGAAATGCCAGAAAAAAATTGATACACATGTTGAAATAAAGTTTCTATCTGAGTTGTCTGATTTGAAGAGAGCAAGTGAAGAGACCATAGAGATTGAGGATAATGGGAGAAAATGATGGAATAGGTATTTTATTATAGAAAGTCTGAATAATGCTATTTATTTTTTATGAAAATAAAACAATCAAGAAGCCTTCACGTTTCCAATACACCAGTCAAATTAAACTCTCCTCTCTTTTTCAACATCACTCCATTCTCCCTAAGTTTTTTTGTTGTTGTTGTTGAAATTCAGCAAGATAAACTGATTTATCTTTCTCTCATAGTCTATTTCTTCTTCAGTTATCACAACTCAGTGAAGGATATAACCATTGACTCAGACAACAAAAGGATCTAGAAATTTCTAATTACCCTTTGACTTTTCTTTCTTCCTCACATGTAACATTCAGTCACCAGCTAAGTCCTGTGCATCTAATTCCTACATGGCTCTTCATATTTCTCCTTTCAGCCCCCACTGCATTATCAGTCTTTCAGCCTTGACCACTTCTCACTTGGACTAAAACAACAGCCCCTGTACAGGTATCTCTGTATCTCTTCAATCTCTCCTTCCCTTGGTTTCAAGAATAATTTTTCTAAAATCATATTCTGTTACTTTCTTTAAAATAATGTAGAAGTGTTAGAGAACTCTCTCCCTAAAGTACAGATTGTCTTATATGGCATGAATTATCTTCTGGGCTCTGGCTATCCTCACAGGCTCCATTGCTTCAGGGAAAATATCACTGTAAATTGGGTTATCTTTATAGCAAACATATATGGTAAAGAAAAGTTGATTCTATATATGTGAATCTTAGCCCTCCTTCACAGGTCGTATGAAAGAGATTTTGAGACTGCCAGATTTTCATACAGGAGGTACTAGGGATGGAAAAACAACATGTATGAAGGATGAACTTAGCAGGAGGAGAGGTTGAATTATAATGCTATTGCAATAGAGCCTTGGCCAATCCTACAGAGAGTTTTGTCCTTCAAAGATTTCCATAATAAAGGTGAGAGGTCAAGTTTAGATCCCCCTATATGGACCAGTCATTGGAATATTGGCTGCCCTGGGGACAGTTATGGCCTGGATAAAGCAGTTTTCTTCCAATGAAGGAAATTCATGGAAAATAATTCAACTTTAAGTCATCAGCTGCCGATACTCTCAACAGCTAAAAATGAGTGCCTAGGTCCCAAAGGGGCACCTGGGTGGAGCGTCCCAGTGATTACAACTTTCTACCAGAATGTCTTTATTTCAGCAGTTGTTGTTATATAAATTTGTTCCTAACAGGACATTAATGACAGCCAAATTATCAATTTAAAAAATAAAGATACATGATAAAGATGATTATCCTAAAGCTTTATATAGCTTGACAATGATTTTCAAAATAAACATTAAGAAAATAAAAGTGTAAATTGAAGAAACAACATATTCATGTTCAGCTGTGTTGACCTCTGGATGTAGCTTGTTAAATAGGTAAATTATTTCCTGATTTCCTCTTTTAGTAGGATTTCTGTAAATGTAGAATAAAAAGAACTTGGACTTTCAAAAGGTACTTGAGAAATTGGAACATCTTCATTCTTTGGTTGATCTCATTACTATCACATAAGCCCGTTATTGAGCTCCACGAGATATTTTCTGACTTAGTTAATGTTACATTTAAGTTACAGAATTATCCTGGGCAATATAGAGAGGCCTCTTCTCTAGAAAAAATAAACAAAAATCAGACGGGTGTCATGGCATGCACCTGTGGTCCTCACTACTTGGGAAGCTGAAATGGAAGAATCACTTGAACCCAAGACATCAAGGCTACAGTAAGCTGTAACTGTGCCACCACACTCCAGCCTGGACAACAGAGCAAAATTCTAATATTTAACAATATTATTATTAAATAATAACAATTATTAGTATTAAAATAAATAAATTACAGAAACTGATCTATATTTTAAAGGTAATTTTTATTTTCTGTGTTGAAGTATTGGCTGAAAATTTATAAATAAATATGACATTGATAGCTATTAACTATTATAATAATTAATATTTTATTATTATTGTTATACCCATTGAAGTAAATGCAAATAGAATTTAAGTAGACTTATTTACCATTCATATAACTTAAGCCAGGCAGACTTACAAAGAGTGCAGAGAATTGTCCCTAGATGATTGTGGAAAAGACAGCGTGAACGAGGGAAGCCCCCTCACACACACACCGTGCTCTTTTACAAAGAGGAAATACATAATTAGTCCCCAGTACTATAAGTGACATAGGAAGTAAAGACTCTGCTTAGAGTCTCTATATAAAGATAGTTACCAATGAAATGAGTTATTAATGAAAATGAGTTACTAACGACTGTTACTAATGAAAATGAGTGCAATAAAACTGCAGCAAAGAAATTTCAGAAAGCAGAATTTGTGTAGATTTTCCAAAGCTCTGTCATCAGAGCTGACATGATATTCCCTAATTTTTTAAAATAAGGGCAAAAAAAACCTTCAAAAATTTTCAACCTATTCTAACACTCACAGTCAAACATACATTTTTACCACAATATTTAACTTGTATTTGTTCATCCCTCGTTAGCCTATATTTCCATTACCCCTTTAATTTTCTGTTGACTTCTTCCTCATAGAGTATAAATACCGTAAAATCCTTCCCAGATAAAGAGGCCTTCCTTATTCTTGTGTCTCTACGTGTCCTTCTTAACTAGGATCTTCAAAAGAGTAGTCCACAATTGATAGACCTGCTTGTTTTCTTCCTATTTACTCATTACATTATTACAATCAGGATCTCATTCCACGTACTTAGTAAAGCCATTCAGACAAAAGTCACCAGTGAAAACCTAACTCGTGAAACCAATGAGCTTTTCTACATGTTCATTTTATTTTACCTCTCTAGGGAATTCGACACTGTGAATGTATGTATGAACATACTTATCCACATCGATACACCTATAAAATATGTGTTTTTGAAAGGATATATAGCAACAAAACTTTTAAATTAAATGTGATGTTTGAGTAATGAGCATGCTTTACTTTTGTACTTTAAAAAAATTTTAAAGCAACCCAAACAGATTTTAAACCCTGGGGAAAATGTTATAACCTCATGTTCTGCTGTGAGGACTGAGCTGTTTTATTACTCTATTTAGTTTGAGCTTGACCTCCACATCTTTCACAATTAGATCAAACTTTCAAAGAAAGCTGCACCACAGTCAGTGATGAAAAAAGAGAAAGGCACTCAATTTGATGTTATATACCCAGAAGTTCATATTCACTCTATGGATCACTGACCACAGGCCACAAAATTTCCAATTTGAAACCATGAATGAGAAGAAAAGTTAGCTGCTGACTGGAGCACCTTCGTCCTGATTCACAGCAGCCCCTGCCTCTCGGGTTTGATGTGCCTCAGCAATGTTATTTTGGGTTAGTTACTAGGCAACTACATCTGTGAGTCATGGGAGAGCACTCGGCAGCACCATCATCTGTGTCATCGTTCAATAGATTTCACACAATAGCTAACCACCAGTCACCTTTTCCTCACAAAGGCCCATGTCAGAAATCAGGACGGGAACCTGCTCTGTGTAGGATGGTTTTATACTGTAGGACTCATAATCAGCTTCCATGTAATTTCAGAAATAAACACCGTTACAATTTTTTAAATAAATGGCTTACTAAAAGGGAGCCAACAATAAGGAGTATAAAGTAAAAATAAATATCATTCCCTAAGGTGGGATGGTCAATAAATAAGACACCTCTGGAAGATTTATTATCTCTCTCGAGTCTCCTCCAGGTTACAGCTCGAGCAATCCATTACTGTTTTCAGTGTACTAAAATAGACAGCCAGATTCTTCTCTTCTCAGTGTTCAGGACAGCATACCCTATAAACTGGTAGAGACAAAAGCCTTCTCTCTATTACTTTTAAGCAGACTCAATTATTCTTTTGGCTTAAAATTTTGTTCCATCCCCAAATATAGAAACTACTAGAAATCAGGGTGTGCGCCTGAGATGGAGCAGGTGGATAATGAAGGAAATAAATACAGATTCTTCACAGGCAACTATTCAACTACCCACTGAACTCTTGTGATCCATATCCAACATATACCAGAATATCAACATTTCAGAGTTTACCTAACTCTGCTCCTCTTTCCAGATCACTTTTTTGTTCACTGAGGGCATCTGCCACCATCTAACCACTCAGGTTGAAAATAACCCTCATTTCCTCTCTCTCCCTTCATCAGGGCCAGCTTCATGGGCATGTAACTTACGCACTCACACAAGACTCCATTCACTGAAGGACCACATACTTCATTAAATACTTAATAATTTATGAACAATGTGTCCTGTGTTTTCATCTTATAATGGACCCCAAAATTATGTAGCCTTCTCTGCCTTGCATTTTTCATATCAAATTGGACACTAGTTCTGTCCATTCTACCTGCTAAACTAACCTAAAAACCTTTCAATACTGTTTCTCACTTTCATAGTTTAGGCCTTAAGCATCCTAATAATGAAATCTCATTTTGGAAAGGATTTTAAGGAATATGTCTCATTGGCAGTAAACAAGGTCACGAATAGGAATTAGTAGAGAAGGGTGGTGAAAGAATATTCCAGGCAGCAGCAATAGCAGTGCACCATTCTGAAGTGAGAAAGAAGATGGCAGGTGGATAGAGCGAGGTGTGGAAATCCTGGATGCCCTTGCTTTATTCTTGCTCCTCTTCTCTGAGTCTGCCCCTACGTGTTTTCCTAGGCCTAGGACTTCTGGTTATTATTCCTCACTCCTGGCCCGGTGCACGTTTGGATCTAACATGAGATTTTATTACTGTTGTTTTTAATCTGTTGCACTGTCTCCTACAAACGGTTCATCACGTATCCTCAGGATCTCTCTGTCTAAACACTTTACTGTTAGGCCTACCCTATCCTCTATAGTAGAGGCAAGAGGTTGGACAGTCTCATTTCTTAGGACTTTTATACACATTCTCTGTAATATGATCCAACCACAACAACCTATATGTTTCTGTACCTTTGAACAGGGTGCTCTCTTGGCCTGTAACTCCTTACCTATTAATTACCCAGAAGTAAAACCAGCACATTTCCAGCAAACTTTTCAGATAAATTTTATCACCATTTTTTGGAAAGGCTGAAGCTCTGGGTAGCATCATCCTCTTCCTCCTCATATTCATGTAGCTGCTTTGCTTGTTTCTACTGTAGAATCAGTCACATGTGTTGGATGTTTAGGGGAAGGAAAGAAAAGAGAGAAGGAACCATGCGAGGTGGCTCATGACTGTAATCCCAGCACTCTGGGAGGCTGAGGTAGGTGGATCATGAGATCAAGGGATCAAGACCATCCTAGCCAACATGGTAAAATCCCATCTCTGCTAAAAATACAAAAATTAGCCGGGCATGGTGGCACATGCCTGTAGTCCCAGCTGCTCGGGGGGCTGAGGCAGGAAAATCAGTTGAACCTGGGAAGTGGAGGTTTCAGTGAGCCAAGATTGTGCCACTGCACTCCAGCCTGGCGACAGAGTAAGACTCTGTCTCAAAATAATAGAATAGAATAGAATAGAATAGAATAGAATAGAATAGAATAGAA
>NC_045435.1:120175356-120242571 GCF_002776525.5 Piliocolobus tephrosceles | reverse complement strand
AATAGAATAGAATAGAATAGAATAGAATAGAATAGAATAGAATAGAATAGAATAGAAAATAGAGAAGGATGAAACAAGAGTTCTGGACTCGTCAGGAAAAGTCTACAAAATAGCAAGTGAGGGCATTTTAAACAAAAACACGAAAGTCACCAAAGACGGCTCACCTACTTCTTAATTTTCTCTACATTTTTTCTCCTCTGGAAATCACTAGGATTTCCCTAAATGGGTTGATGCCAGTCTGAACTGTGCCAGATTTCTCGAGATAACAGCCTGAATGTTTCCTTTCAGCCCTATGAGAGGTAATAAACCAGAAGTCAGTGAGCTCAGAGACCCTAGCCTCCTGCATTCCTATCTGCTCTCTGCATGCATAAAGGAAGTCTCAGACTTATCCTTTCCTTTACCACTGGAAGCAGTGCATTGGCATTTATGCTGGTTCACTGATTCTAAAGGGTCAGGATAAGAAAGCCACGACTTCCTCCAATTACCCAGAATAGTTGAACTGAGCAGACACTGGAAGACTCCCTCCACAAATTCTTTTTCAAGCAGCTGCTGTAATCTAGCCATCTATTTATGTGCAAAAGAGTAAGCTATTTTCAGAAAAACAAAAACCATACAGGTTACACATGAAAGACCTCTCTATTCCTTACCCCTTCCAAGTAAACTAATTCCAACCAGATAAGCTGCCCTGGAATTAGGAATTCAGATGTACAATCAAATAACATCAAAATAATATGTTATAAATTTACTCAATAAGTCAATACATGAATACTTTTATTTCTAATCATATTGAAATGCAAAAGAAAAATAATTTTGCATTATTTAAGCATTTATTTCATAATTTAACATATATGATAATGTTCGTAAAATTCCAAAAAATAATATTGGGAAGACAAGACAGGGTAGTCACTTCTCTCTGTTTAATTTTTACTCTGAATTTATAAATATAAAATATTAATACATCTGTCATATTAACATTCAACGTAATAACATTACCAGACTTCTGTTATGTTGGTGTTCTTTTAATTTCTACTTCACTTTCAAATTATTTTTATTTTATTATCTCTACTCAGTTTAAATTTTTGATTTTCATTTCCTGTTTTAAGTGTGTTTCTTTTACCAGACTTCATTATTATAAAATTTATAAACCATGGCATTCTGTGGCAGATAAGTAAGTACAGCCAGCAGCCAGTTTTATTTTTCGGAAATGAAGCAATATGCCTATTAAAAAAAAAAAAAAAAAAGACCTTGATCATACTTTCCTTTATTTTTGTGGTCATACCACCTTTGACAATGCAAAGTGTGTTAAAATGCAACTGCCCTGTGATATACAATTAATGATTTAATATTAGAAATGTATTCCAAAGAAACAGAAACACCTTCATCAAATGCAACTGCTTCTGAAATTTCCTTGACATTTAACTTGTGCCAATGTTGGGAGATCTTTGGGGTGTCACCTTTCTGACCTCAAACCTGTGGCCGGTGGTGTCTTTGCTCTTTTGCTCCGAACCACTGGGTTCATTCTGCCCGGTGGGCCGGGCAGGCTGTGTTCAACTTACATTATCTGCCTGGATCACACGCCTCCAAGCGAGATTGCGTGTCAGGCTTTGAACGGCAAGTGTTGTGAGCCAGCATGGGGTCAGGCCACTGTGCAGTGAGACAAGCCGGCTGCTGCTATGTGGCAGGCAACTCCAGGTGCTAGCTCGGGTGCTGGCTCTCTGGAAGGCTGCAGCTGGGCCAAGCCACCACAAACAGCTTCCCCGACTGGCAGCAGGGAATGCAGTGACACCTGGTAACTTGGAGATACCAGGAACTGCAGGGTCCCAAAGTGGGGGTCACAACCCTGGCGGGGGAACTCCCAGGTTTAGGCTTCAGGAAGGGCCACAGCTCTTTTCTCCTTCTCTTCACTTGCAATGTGGTGAGCAAGGGGCATGTTTCAGCCCTGTTTGTGTTTCAGCTGTCTTAGTCTGGCGGCAGGGGCCAAGTTCTTGTCCTGTGACCAGGAAGAATGAGGGTCACCAACCCCTCGCCACTCAAAACCTGACTTTCAGTCTCCCTTGGAGGCGTGGGATCCAGGTAGGTAAGGTGAGTTGAGCACGGCCTGTCAGGCCCAGTGGGCAGAATGAACCCAGTGGTTCGGAGCAAAACTCAAGCAAAGGCGCCACCGGCCACAGAGGGTAACTCCTCTCTGCTAGACAAGTCGTCCTGACAAGTGTTCAGCTATCAGCAGAGAGGGTGGTTCCTCTCTGCAGTTTGCCCTCTCGAAATCTTCAGCTATCAGTGGAGAGGGAAGCTCCTCTCTATAGCTGGTCATTAGTTGTCTGTTCTGCTCTGGCTGAGCCTGAGACTTTTATAGGTCTCATAAGGGAGGACGTGCTTGTCAATTGGTCCATGGGTAGCCATGGAGGGTGGAAAAGGCACCGCGTTTCCACTGGGTCTGTGGGACTGTCAGCACAGACCCCTGCCTGTAGTCCTTCCCTGGTCTAAAGATGAGGACTGCCCCCTTCCACCCAAGAGCCTGTTTGTCTCCTACCATCGTCCATGGCGCCCAGGCTGCTTGCACCAAGGGGCACCCGCCAGTCAGCATCCCCACTGGCTTCCCCGCCATCCTTATTGGAGTCCAGAATCCAGAGGGGTGCTGAAGTGGCAGAGGGCTAGTGTGTCAGCACTGCCCAGAGTTTGCACAAAGCCCGCCGGGCTGTATCAGCCCCTAGCTCAGTACTAACCCCGTTTGGAGATCAGAGTGGGCATCCGGAGCACGGAGAGGCCAGATAGTGGGAGCAGACATCCCTGAGCCTGTGGGAAAAGAGGGAACCTTCCCAGGCTCCCAAGAAGGCAAAGTGCAGAGACCCCTGGGAGTCCCAGCCATGCTTCCTCGCAGCCTGGGGTGGGGTCTCTGGAGCAGGAGCAAGCTCCCTCCTGGCCTCCATGCTCAGGGACAGCCCAGGGCTCCCCTTTGCCCAGCTCGTGGCCCTGCCAGTAGTGGCCCAGCTGTCAGGAATGTCAGACTCAGCGATCAGCCTGATGCAGTTCGGACCCCGGGAACGCGGTCCCAGGCGCCCTGCGCAGAGCCTCCTCCCAAGGCACAGGAACCCAGTGCTCTTGTTGGGGTGAGCACGGTGGCCGTGCCACTGGCCAGGTCCCCAGAGCCGGCACCACTCCCACTTCCTGCCCCGGGCTCTCAAAGCATAGGCCCAGCTCTGCGCCCTGGGCCTCTCTTTGTCTGACCACACTCCCTGGCTAGTGGGCAGCTCTGCCGGGCCCCCTGGCAGCTGCCCCCAGGGCGGAGGGCTTCAGGGGCTCCCGCTTGTACCTGGCTCTCGCCAGCTCCATGGAGTGCAGCACTGCCTCTGGCCCAGCTGTGCCTCCTCCCCTCCCCGCACCCTCCCTGTAGCAGTGGTGGGTGATAGTAGTGACGTGGGGCCAGCGTCCGGAGCGATGAAGTCTCCAGGCCTGGGAGCAGGCTTCAGCCTGCTGCGGAAGGATGGTCAGCTGCACAGTTGGCCACCTCAGGGACGTGGCACACAGGGGATCCACGGCTGCCACTGCCACTCCCACAGCCCCTCCTGCCACCACAGCCCGTGCCTCCCCGCCACTGCCATCGCTAGAAAATTCTGTGAACACAATGTGCACACTAGTTTTAATGACATCATTAATTCAGGATGATTGAAATAAACCCCCACCATGCTCTGCATCTAATAGTGTATGCCTTGTACTAACGCCTGTCCTCATCCGTGTGGGGCAGCATAATGTTTATATTATCTAAATTCTCCTAAAATTAATAACTCAGTTAATGATAGATTAAATTATTTATAGAAAAGCTAACTATCATATAATTTGCAAAGTTAGATTTAAAGAACTGAGATGTAAAATTTATATCTTTTTTTCTACTTTGTACTTTCGTGAAGAAAAATGACTTCAGTATCACTGAACTAATTTCCTTATTACTGATGTTCTTTAAAGTTCATCCACAGTGCCCAAAACTCCAAAACGTATTCATTTTGCCTTTTTGTTTTGTTTCTTTTTTTTTTTTTTTTACAAACAGAATATGTAACTTAATTCTAAAGTATATAGAAATAAAGTGTTGGTAGCAGTAAAAAATATAGCAATAATAATGTTAATATGGTAGCAACTAACATTTACATAGAATTAAGTATGTGTCAGACATTGATCTATCTTTTTACAGGCATTGACACATTCACTTGGCACCATAGATATCTATAGAGTTTCCTGTTCAAATTTCACTCTTTGAGAAACATTTAAAAACTCACCACAGAAGGTCTGCTATTTTTTCCACAATCTCACCACAAAAATCAATGCCTACAGTCAAGATTTCAAATAGTTCTGTAGTTTTACAAGTATTGCTTATCACCTTACACCTGTTAGAATGACCATTTTCAACAAGCCAAAAAGTAACAAGTATTGACAAGGATGAGGAAAAAAGGAAACCCTTGCACATTGTTACTGGGAATATAAATTAGTACAAACATTATGGAAAGCAGTATGGAGGTTTTCAAAAAATTTAAAGTAGAACTAACATATGTTCCAGCAATCCAACTAACTGGTTATGAATCCAAAGAAATGAAATCAGTATATAGGGAGATACCAGCACTCCCATGGCCATTGTCACAGTATTCATAATAGATAAATATGAAAATAACCCATAGTTATTGCCACATTATTCACATTAGACAAATACGAAAGCAACCTAAGTGTCTATCAACAGATGAATGAATAGCAGTGCATATACACACAAAAGAATACTATTCCATCGTAATAAAAGAAGAAAACCCTCTCATTTGTGACAACATGAGTGAACCTGGGGGATATCATGTTAAGTGAAATAAGCCAGGCAGAAAGACAAATACCACATGATTTCACTTACATGTGGAATCTAAAAAAGTTGATCTCTTAGAAGTAGAGAGCAGCATGGCAATTATCAAGGACTAGAAATTGTTGGGAGAGTGGGGATGTTGGGAAGATACTAGTCAAAGAATATAAAATCTCGGTTAGAAGGAATGAGTTTAATATATCTTTCATACAACAGGGTGATTATAGTTAATGATATGTTGTATTCTTGAAAAATGTTAAGAGAATGGATATAAAGTATTCTCACCACAGAAATGATAAATATGTGAGGCAATACATATTTTAATTAGCTAGATCTTGTCATTGCAAAATGTATATATATACTGTAAGACATCATGCTGTACATGGTAAATACATACAATTTTATCTCAACTTTTAAAATGAAAAGTATCCCTCTATGGCCAAAATAGAGCTATTTCCCATTAGATTTGGCTAACTGTACTCGGTATTACCCTCATCCCCACTATGCACCACACCCCATGCAGACACAATTCTCCTGAGAACATTTACTTTCACTAGGACTGTTATCTCTCTCAGGTACCTCTGCCCCTGTGTTAGAACTGCTGACTCTCTTAGAACATTAGCAGTGGGATATTACATGAGACTACATGAAATGCCAGAATTCATATGTTGAATTTGTGTCAAATTACATCTACACATATATTATTCTGGAGATAGGGTTTATTTCATGAAAGGTTAAGAACTATTGCACAGTATAGTGGCAAAATGGATAAAATTCTCTTTTTCTGCCTTCATTATACTCCCTTAGCAGAAACCCAAAGTACTGTAGCTTGTGCCCCAATATTTTACAGGGTATTGATACAAAAAAGCCTTTTTTGGTTTCTATATATATTTTCCCTCCTTCCTGCAAATCATAAATATTAACTTAGGCAGCACTTAGATGAGAGTCAAATTTGAGAAACAAACCCTTTGCCCTTCTCCAAGAAGCTCCTACTTCTAAAGTTCAAGGTATCTTTATTTGGCCAGATTTGTAGATTTATTTCCTCTCCCCTTAGGGTTATTTCTCAGGAAGTTTCCAGATCCTTTAGAAAACATATTCCCAGAGGAACTATCTCATCAGTTCACAGTATATGATCACACATCTTCAGCCAAGAGGTAGCTGTAAATTAGGTCTCAGTTAATTTCATTGTATCCAAATATTGATGACTCATTATTATAAGAATGGTTTTCTCAAAGCCAGTTAGAATCTGACTACAAATTAAGGGTTATTAAATTTGACATTTAACCACTCTCCCTGGTATAAACTGTGGTGCTCACCAAACGTGCCTTCTGCTCCCCATTATTTCCTTGTTCTCTTGCATTTAAGCTCAGCCGTTCAATTACTTCTGGACAATGCCTATGAGTAGAAGCCGAGACATAGAGGAGTCATGAACAACCTTCTAGATTCTCTTTACCTGCCATTATTGAAGTACCATGGTACAGGTAAAAGATAGTAGAACTTCTGTCAGAATAGAAACCTGATTTGTAGCATTTGCTGATTTCCATGGTGTAAATATTCCCAACACGTCTGATCTCAAGTTATTCGTGTAAAATTACAAAATGGAGAGGTGGGACAACCCACAAAGAATTGGTTCTCATGAACCACTCTATACCATCTCCAGCACACCACTGTAAGCTCCAAAAGAAGAGGACATGCTTATAATTTACAGACAGAGGCAGAAAATATTGCCCCGTGTAATTGAAGTACACAATATTCAATGTATGCTTGGTTGAGCTTAGACATCTACATATGTAACACTGTCTAAGGAATTAAGATGGTATGAAAATGTGTTACATTTAGATAGGGAATCTATCAAGGAGAGGTTTCATAAATTCATTTAAGGATGACAGGTAATCTCACATCCTGCCAAGGTAATCAGTATAAACTCAGATTCAACCAACATTTTACTGAATGAACATTATGCGTCAAGAAGAATGTTAGTGACTTTTACATATGTTGCCCCATTTCACCGCAAACTCCTTTATCTTAGTTCTGTTTTGCAAATGAGAAAAATGAAGCACGCATGTAGCAAGAAATGAAAGGAAGACTTGATTTCAAAGAAATGAAAGGAAGCACTCTGACTTCAAGCTCAACGTGATGATTCCAGATCATATGGCACAGTCTCTAAAATAAATAAATGAAAGTAACCAGAAGAAATAAAGCTTTATTCTGCTCAAGAATCTCATAAATTCCTGAAGATAAACATGGCCAAAAAGGTGAGAGGTCAGAAAAAGATAATTAAATATTTGAGGTATTTTATTTCTTTCTCTAAATTCAGTGAAGTCACTAAACATTTCAGAAGCTCCTACATGCTGCATGAGGAAACTGACTCTCAATAACCAATATTCATTTTTAATTATTGATATCTCTAGCTTGAAGAATGATTTTTCCAGTCATTGCAGTTTAATAGAAACATCTCTTTTAAAAACATAAATTTGTTCCATGTTCATTCTAAATTCATGGGATGCTATTATACTGTCCAACAGAAAGGAGATTTCTGTAGCAGATATCAAATATAGGTAATCTTGCAAGATATATGTCCCATTACAATCTAATAATCTGCCATCTATTTACACAACATCTTATCTCGTTAAGATGTTTCTGTTGTGTAAATAATCCAAAAAGTGATAATATCTACAATATTTTAACCAAACAGATTTTCTGATGTTGGAAAATTTGGAAGCCAGTTCCTAGAATTACTGTGGCCTACCAAAGGTTTCTTTTTTCCTATACATCCCATTAGCAGTAACTAAAGTTTAACAATAGTTAACTATAAAGACATGCTAAAAGTTAATTTAAATTTAATTAAGTTAATTTATTTTTAAGTTAAACATGGCCAATTCACAGAATTAAATTGACAACTGAATTAAATTTTCTGAAAGAATAGCTGATTTTATTCACCCCTGGTATTAGAGACATTTTCACAATGTCTACCAAGAGCATCATTTTACAATTTGCAGAAGTGCCCTGAATTAGTTTCATTTTCAAATGCAAACAGACGCAGCTTTCCTAGTCCCCAAACTCTTTTTAACTTCGGCATACCAAATAGAAAATTAGTCTCACCTATAGGCAAGAAGACAGAATGAGCAGTGGAAAGTTCATTAAACTGTTCTTTTTAAAGTTCTTCAAGGTAAAGATTACATAAGCCTGTCTGAAATAGGATGACTTGATATTAAGTTGAAACTGAATTTAGCAAAAGAGTGTAAAAATCCCTTTGTCATCTATTCAGAATTTATATCAGATGTTGCTTCTGAATTCTCTCTTCCAAAATTTTTTCAGGCTTTTAGGACTCCAACCTACAATCCCTTTCAAAGGATTACTGTCATAGCCAAATATTTTATTTTTGAATGGTCACTTACTCTCTGTCTATATGTTTCCATTAGGGACTTCCTCGGGTTGAAAAACAACTCACCTAGAACAAAACTGATATTCAACCTCTTAGATCCCTGATCAAATACATCTTAATATCCCTCTATCTTGAGAAGAAGGTTTTACTCTTTAAAAACTTTTAATAATAGCAAATGCCATCAGAGCAACAATTCTGCTATTGTAAAGCTACCCTGGGAGGGTATATACAAATGAGAACATAATGTAATTTCCAAATAGAGTTGAAGGCTTGAGATTATTAAAAGTATGAGGATTAACAATCAGGGGTTTTTTATTTAGTCTTGATTTTGGCATCATTTATTCCCCACGCTTACCTAATATATTCATTTCTCTAAGACTCAGTTCTCTGACATATAAAATAAGAAATTTCTGTCATACCTGAAATGCTGGTAGTTAAAAAAAATGGTAAAAGGGAAACAAATGATCTATCTAGGAATTAATTAGACCGAAGAATTCTAATCCATTTGTTAACCGAGAAAGAACATCAGCTACCAAACTACTTCTCAACCATGCATCCTTCATGAATATATTTCATTCACTCTCACCAAACCCACAGTAACCCTCACATTCAGTACAAAGGACCAGTAAGTGGACAAATCACCACACTGTAGAGGAAAATCTCATATACTAACCAAACTAGGTCATCATAATCATAAATATAATAAACAAATATAGATCACTGGACATTTGAAGAGGCTCAGTATCATGTTAGAAAAAGATCAGGATGAGCAAACAAAATTCATGACACTGAAGGAAACAATGCAAATTTAGAAGTAGAGGAAATTTTCATAAATTCTAGTTTAATAATTTTAAAGATGTTACAGAAAATAGTCTATTAATGAAAACATAAACTTTTAAAAAGAATGTTATATAGCAAAAGTATTTCATTAAAACAGAGAAAGAAGTATTTTCTCCTTCTCATTTACCTCCCTGCCCTACCCAATAATTCCTTTCTATCTAATTTTGAATATTTGATAAACGTGTCTTAAATCCCTTACTGGATAGCAGTCTCCTGTTGGTATGTTTTGTTAAACATCCTTTTCGCTCATCTATAACCTCCAATTCCAGCAACTGGAAAAAGTTTAATCTATAATGGGAAATATTTATTGAATAATAATTAAATAATTTAAGGACAAATTTTAGAACCAAAAAGACACAAGTGTTCAGACCTGTTAAACCTATCCATTACCAAACATAGTAAGTAGAGGGCTAGAAAAAATTACACAAGGAAATATTCTGGTAAAGATTCATAGTTTATAATTCAAAATATAAAATGTTATTTTAATAATTAATGTTATTGGCTATGCCATCAAAAACATTCAGAATGACAAATAAAATCAATTTGTCACTAAGAACTTACTTCAAAAGAAATTATCAGGCATATGTGAAGGCATTTTCAGGCATGCAATATAATTATAAAATTTTCTGTAACAATAAATTGCTCAAATATATGTTCCAGAATAAAGAACAAGAAACCCATATATAGACATGACGTGAGATACAAAAATAAGTGGCAATATGACATCAAAGATATGTATATAGTTTTATTTCTTTGATTTTTTTCTGATCTACAGGTTCTGTTGGAACAATATTTAGACTATTATTTTAAAGAAAAATAATAACACAATAATATTTTATCCATCTAACCATCCTACTAGAGTGAAAATATTTATATAATCATAACATTACAAGTAATATGTTGGAGTGTTCTATTTTCAGAATTTCTTTACACATGAAGGACATAATAATTCATTCAAATTATAGAACAGAATGTCATGTCTACAGCTTTGACCAACTAAAAAATAATAATATGACAAAAGTTAGAATAGGAAGCAGAAGAGGTAAAAGAGATGGTAGATGTCTTCGTTACTTTATGTTTCAAAATAAGAGTCAACAAGGACTATCTAAATCAGACAAATCAGGACATAAAGATTTAGAGAAGTTTGGTAAACAACCTCAAAATAACTAAAACTAAAAATACATGCATCAAGAATCACGCTCATGGATAGGAAGAATCAATATGAAAATGGTCATACTGCCCAAAGTAATTTATAGATTCAATGCTATCCTCATCAAGCTACCATTGACTTTCTTCACAGAATTAGAAAAAAACTACTTTAAATTTCATATGAAACCAAAAACTAGCCTGTATAACAAAGAAAATCCTAAGCAAAAAGAACAAAGCTGGAGGCATCATCCTACCCGACTTCAAACTAGACTACAAGGCTACAGTAACCAAAACAGCAAGGGACTGGTACCAAAACAGATATATAGACCAATGGAACAGAATAGAGGCCTCAGAAATAACACCACACATCTACAACGATCTGATCTTTGACAAACCTGACACAAACAAACAATGGAGAAAGGATTCCAAAAATTAACTCAAGATGCATTAAAGATTTAAACATAAGACCTACAGCCATAAAAACCCTAGAAGAAAACCTAGGCAATACCATTTAGGATATAGGCATGGGCAATATCCTTCCTGACTAAAACACCAAAAGCAATGACAACGAAAGCCAAAATTGACAAATGGGATCTAATTAAACTAAAGAGTTTCTGCTCAGCAAAAGAAACTATCATCAGAGTGAACAGGCAATCTTCAGAATGGGAGAAAATTTTTGCAATCTATCTAACATAGGGCTAATTTCCAGAATCTACAAAGAACTTAAACAAATTTACAGGAAAGAAACAAACAACCCCATCAAAAAGTGGGCAAGGAATGTGAAGAGGCACTTCTCAAAAGAAGACATTTATCCAGCCAACAAACATATGAAAAAAAAAAGCTCATCATCATTGGTCATTAGAGAAATTCAAATCAAAACCACAATGAGCTACCATCTCACGCCAGTTAGAATGGCAATCATTAAAAAGTCAGGAAACAAGAGATACTGGACAGGATGTGGAGAAATAGGAAAGCTTTTACACTGTTGGTGAGAGTGTAAATTAGTTCAACCATTGTGGAAGACAATGTGGAGATTCCTCAGGGATCTAGAACCAGAAATACCATTTGACCCAGCAATCTCATTACTGGGTGTATACCCAAAGGATTATGAATCATTCTCCTATAAAGACACATGCATAGGTATGTTTATTGCAGCACTATTCACAACAGCAAAGACTTAGAACCAACCCAAATGTCCATCAATGATAGACTGGATAAAGAAAATGTGGCACATATACCCCATGGAATACTATGCAGTCACAAAAAGGATGAGTTCATGTTCTTTGCAGGGACATAGATGGGACTGGAAACTATCATTCTCAGCAAACTAACACAGGAACAGAAAACCAAATACCTCATGTTTTCACTGATAAGTGAGATGTGAACAGTGAGAGCACAAGGACAGAGGGAGAGGAACATCAGGTTCCTCTCCTGATGTTGATGAATGCATCAAACCACTATGACACGTGTATACCTATGTAACAAAACAGCACATTCTGCACATGTATCCCAGAACTTAAAGAATAATTTAAAAATAAATAAATAAATAAATAAATAAAAACATCATGTACTCAAGAAGAGTATGGTATATAATAGAAAGATACCAAATTTCTCATATTTCATGGTGAAGAGTCATAGATGAGATCAAAGTTGTTCGAAGTGCATGTATATTATCAAATTAATGATAATCACTAGAAGCACTCAGTTTAGAAATTCTCGAAAATAGTTGCATCTGAAAACTTGAGAGAGGAAGTATGAATGCGAAAGTGGGGAGTACGATCACTCTTATTTACCCACTTTTAAACTGTTTGGTATTTCTTTAAATACTTTATTTCATAATATATTTTGAGTAAATGAATATCCATTATAGGAGAAATCTAACATGATTTTGATAATATTAATAGCTTATATTCGTGAATTACTTAGAGTTTTTTTTTTTTTTTTTGAGACGGAGTCTTGCTCTGTCGCCAGGCTAGAGTGCAGTGGCCGGATCTTAGCTCACTGCAAGCTCCTCCTCCCGGGTTTACGCCTTTCTCCTGCCTCAGCCTCCCGAGTAGCTGGGACTACAGGCGCCCGCCACCTCGCCCAGCTAGTTTTTTGTATTTTTAAGTAGAGACGGGGTTTCACCGGGTTAGCCAGGATGGTCTTGATCTCCTGACCTTGTGATCCGCCCGTCTCGGCCTCCCAAAGTGCTGGGATTACAGGCTTGAGCCACCGCGCCCGGCCTACTTAGAGTTTATAAAATACTTTCAATGAATTATTTTATTCATGCCTAACAATTTTTAAGAAAGTTTTTATTATGTGCAATTGAAGAAGAAATGATTGATTAGAGGGGAAAAAAATGGACTTGCCCAAAGTCACACAGCTATTAAGTAACATGCTGAAGCACAAACTCAGGTCTCTCCCATCAACATTTTTTTTACCCAGTTTAATTGGAATCAGGCTAACCACCACTTGAATGAATTATTTTTTTTTTTTTAGTTGTTTTGTTTTGTTTTCAAATTTACAACATAATTTATTGTAACTCTTTCTTATTTGTGTTCCCTCAGAATCAAATTCCGGAGCAATGACTCAAGTACATGTAGTTTCTTAGACAGGAGATTCCAGAAAGCAGCATTGCTGGTAGGGAACTGAGACAGAGAAGGAAAACAAGAAAATAAATGATGTGATATCAAGCAAGTTATTACTGTGGAAAACTAGAGAGGATTTTTTGAGAGTCTTGGGAAAGAGTGTGAAATACCCACTTAAGACTTTCTCCACCTCAGGGGCAAAGTAGTTTGGGTGTTTATATACTAACTTTCTTCATTCTTTGGTTTGATGCCCCTAGTGAGGGAGGTTAGGTTGGAGACAAAACTTGACCATTTTCATTAGACCCTTCTTGGAGAACAGGTTTCAGTGACTTTGGGTGGAAGTTGGGGTTGCATGCATAGATATGGTAGTGACAAGGGCATATTGGTGGGACATTGACAGGATTGGCTACAAATCCCCAACTAAACTGTAACATTCCTTATAAGCAGAATTCATACTTTGCTCTTTATTTTTACCACCTTTTATGGAACTGACTTTGAGTGAATATATCATATTTCATCAGGTTTAGAATACCCAAGCATTGTGAACATATGACTGGTTTAGCACGCAGTCTCATTTTAGAAAAAGTGAAGTTTTGTACATATTCTGCCACCAAATTAAAAAAATATATATTTATAGCATTGATTCCCCAAGTGCTGATTTACAGACCAGTGCTGACCTAGAAAGAATTATTTACCAATCTATGGCAAATAAGAAAACATGATAAATTTCAAAATTTTGTGAGATGTGTAACGGCTGGATTAAAGAACTGTGATTTGAAATTATCTCTACTCTGTATTTTTCATAATAAAGTATTTTTTAAATGAAATTATACTGTGAATACATTATACTCTATTTTCCCCTTTCTATGCCTATGTGTTCCCTTTTTTTTCACTTTATGTCCTTGGCAATTTTGTGCAGGTGATCAGATGTGATCAATTGCTAATTAAAATCACACTACCACAAGTATACATATGTAACAAACCAGCACATTATGCACATGTACCCTAGAACTTAAAGTATAATAAAAAAAATAATAAAATAAAATCACACTACCTTAAAATATTAAAAAAATGTAAAATCACTGATCTATAAGCCACTTCTTAATAGCATTTGGTGGATTCAAATTACCCCATGAGTGATTTTCCAAACTTAAAATAGCCTTAATATAATAGATGTGATTTAACAAGGTAAATACATTTACCAGTACCTTTAAAAACAATAAATATCATACTTATTTACTCATAAAGAAACAAAAAATGAACATCTGCTCAACTACGTTAAGATTACGTGGTTAACAATGTAATTCCGTTTACTTTGTGATTAATTATCTTTACTTCCATACCATGTAAATAAAATATTTCATTTCAAATATGTTACATATACATTTATTGAGGGAATGATTTACAAAATAAGATACACATTTCTTTGAGTAAAAATTATCTTTATTATGTAGTCTTACTTAAAACGTTCATATGTGCAATATAAGATTAAAATAGCCATATTTTCTAAGTATAATAAAACCATTAATGACTGTAGTTTTGTCAACATCTATCAGTCTTCCTGTAGATAAATTCTTAGTTTATTTTTATTCATTAAATGATGAATAATATTTAAATAATTTGGCTGAACAATTTGGAAAAATGATTAGTAACAATCTGTGTAATATTTAGGAATCTGGCAGAGCCATTTCTAGGTAAGTGATGAAGCCAGGACCATCCACAGATAGAGGTAGGTCACACTGTGAGGCTCTGGCCAAACACACACAGGTAGATTTAGGTTAAAGTAACAAACAAAAAGAAATTTTGAAAGAAGATGGTCACCACAGGGTAATATATAGCTTAGGAATATGTCTTAAAAGGCAAGAAAAAGAAGCCCAATTTTGTGTTTGTAAAGGGACATACTCAAAATCTTTTAATTTATTGTTAGCATTCTTGATTTACTACTAAACATTCATTCCAGGTTTTGTCATCTTTTAACAACTGTTTCATAACTTGTCTGATGTGCCTTCATTCCATATTTTCTATGTCTCTATAACTCAACTCAACCACAAGGCAGTGAGGGTAGATTTTTGTCAGGCAGAGCTTTAAGGGCATATGATGACTTGGCATCACCTCTGTTTGTCTTTCAAATATCTGACAGATATCCTTTTCTTTATACCTAGTATTTTCTATGAACTCACTGGATAACATCAATGACTGAGAACAGTCCCTGAATTGTGTCTAAGCCACTTCCATATATTAGTGCTAATATATAAATTGATGTGCGGCCTTATTTGTATGGGGATGTAGAGTCCACTAGTATTATTATTATTCTTACAATAATTGGCAAAGTCTTCTAAAAGATTTAATTATTTTTCTAATACATACCTTATTGCAAAGATTAAAATTTTAGAGCCTATTTAGTTGTAAAATAATGGATTTTTAAACCTACAAAAAAGTACTTGAGTAAATAGATATTTCTTATTAATATTCTAATAAGAAATTATGCTAATAGCAATTGCTAAAGCTAAAAATCATTGAGAAGATTAATTACTTATATGCCATGACCAACATAAGACAAAAATAGATTATTCTTCAGTCTTTAATTCTCAACTATCTTATTGATATATTCTTGATGAGAAAGGAAATAAAGATTAATCTTCTAAAGTTTAGAAAATTATTTTAAGAAGCAATTAAATAAATTTTAATATGTGTATAAATGTATGGTTTATCTGTAACAAGTGCTATATGATCTATGAGATGCTTTTGTGGAAAATAATGACTAGGCTGTAAGCCATAAACATTAAGAAGAAACAGAGGACTTTACTAGATATCAAGATTAATTATAAAGCTGAAGTAATATATAAGGTGTTGTTGCAAAGATAGATAAGAAGATCAATGGAACGGGAGAAAAGGGTTCAGAAACAGACTCACACTTGATACTTGGTCGATAATAAAGACAACACTTGATTGACTAGGCAATAGCAAAGAATGACCTTTTCAAAAGATGGCATTGGGCCAAATGTATATACAAATGTAATAAAAAATAAAATTGGCTCCTGCTTTTGAACACGCATAAAAACTAATTCCAGGTGGACTGCCATTCTAAATATAATAGATGAAACATTAGATCTTCCTTAAGTTAGCATTAAGAATATTTTCATGAAATGAACTGGGAGCAAGCATAATTCTCTTTCATGAACCTGGAGCAGGCACGATTCCCTTTCTTTATTATCACCATAATGGACAAAATTGAAATTATACTATATTAAATCAGAACTTTTCATGTAAATCCACTATTACAGAAAATGCAAGTTACAAGGTGGAAGAAAATATTTGTAGCGCATGAAATCAACAAAGGGCTTGTATCTAGCATATATATTGGAAAAAAAACTTCTATAAGTCAGTAAGAAAAGACAGATAATAAAATAAAATGAACAAGAGACTTGAACAGGCATTTCACAAAAGAAGATATTCAAATGGCCAATCAACATATGAAAATTTGACATCACTATTCATCATGAATATGCAAATTAAAAACACAACTACGTATACACCAGACTACATCTATACCAAAATGGCTAAAATTTAAAGCAGACAATGATACTCAAAGGTTAGTGTTGCTATCCCTGTTATATAATGCTTGTGAGAGGAGGAAGAGAAAACTGAATTCTTAAAACCACTATGTAAAATTGTTTGGTAATATTCACTAAAATTTAACATACACAAACCCAGGGACCAAAAATTCCATTCGAAATGAAATAACTAAAATTGTGTGTGTGTTTGTGTGTTCATGTGTGTAACAATCCAAGTGTTCTCCAACTGAAAAATAAATTATGCCATATTCATACAGTAAAATACAACAATGAAAATATGTGAACTGCTGTATGCAACCACATGGATAAACATAGCAACCATAATGCTGAACAAAAAAAGCTAGATATAAAATGCATGCCTAAAGATTTCATTTACATAAAGTTATATGAAATTATAGTATTATAACTCAGAGTATATTCACTTTTGCCTTGTTTTGCTTTGTTTTGTTTAAGGAGAAGGGGGAAAGAAAGTTGTTAGGTATCAGTAACGTTCTTTATTTTTACTTGATTAGTGGTTACATGTATGTGATTATAACTCATTGAACTGTACATTTAACATTTTATTTTTTTTATTTTATTATGTATGTCAACAATAAAATTCATTTTTTTAAAAAATAGAACCTTTGACTTTTCTGTCTCTGGTCAACATATGGCAACAGGGACAGTATTTACTCTTCCATTTGAAATGAACGAAAACAGACAAAATAAATGAAACAATAATTTTCAAGTCACCATACATCAGGCAATGAAGTACCATGATCCCTGAAAGAGAGCAAACAAGGTGAGCCCTACAATTGGCACAACTTACTGTCTGAACAGAGCTTCCAGGAAAGGAGAATGCAGCAGATGCCCTGAGTTGAAGAGTTGAATGTGTGGGGAAACCAAAATGGCTATAACATATCCAGAGTACCAGAGAGGAGACAGAGGTGAGAGCAACACCAAAACAGAACCACAGATATCTGTAAAGGATTACATGATAGTATTCAACAGAGTATGTGACAGAACATGTTTGCAAAGACACTAAGGCCAGAAAGAGAACCACCTGTGAAGACTGGGGTTTGGTCGGGCATGGTGGCTCACACCTGTAATCCCAGAACATTGGTAGGCCAAGGTGGGCAGATCACTTGAGGTCAGGAGTTCGAGACCAACCTGGAAAACATGGCAAAATCCCAACTCTACTAAAAGTATAAAAAAATTAGCCCGGAATGGTGGTGCACACCTATAATCCCAGCTCCTCAGGAGGCCGAGGCGGGAGAATTGCATGAACCTGGGAGGAAGAGGTTGTGGTGAGTCCTGTGTGCCACTGACAACACCTTGGGCAACAAAATGAGACTCTGTCTCAAAAAAATAGAAGAAGAAGATTGGGGTTAACAAAGGTGTCCAAGAAGCCCCTGGGAATAGCGCCTGTTTGCACCAGTCAGAATGGAAACTCTCATGATTCATGGGACATTGCCACGGAGTTCAAGAGTCTTGCCTCAGTAGTGGGAATAGTTATCCTTAAAGTTAATGCAATTTTTAAAATTTTTTTTTATTATACTTTAAGTTCTAGGGTACATGTGCACAATGTGCAGGTTTTGTTACATATGTATACATGTGCCATGTTGGTGTACTGCACCCATTAAGTCGTCATTTACACTAGGTATATCTCCTAATGTTATCCCTCCCTCCCCCCTCCCCCACCCCACAACAGGCCTCCGTGTGTGATGTTCCCCTTCCTGGGTCCAAGGGTTCTCATTGTTCAGTTCCCACCTATGAGTGAGAACATGCGGTATTTGGTTTTCTGTTCTTGTGATAGTTTGCTGAGAATGATGGTTTCCAGCTGCATCTATGTCCCTACAAAGGACACGAATTCATCCTTTTTTATTTGTGTATATGTGCCACATTTTCTTAATCCAGTCTGTCACTGATGGATATTTGGGTTGATTCCAAGTCTTTGCTATTATGAACAGTGCCTCAATAAACATACGTGTGCATGTGTCTTTATAGCAGCATGACTTATAATCCTTTGAGTATATCCCCAGTAATGGGATGGCTGGGTCAAATGGTATTTCTAGTTCTAGATCCTTGAGGAATTGCCACACTGTTTTCCACAATGGTTGAGCTAGTTTACAGTCCCACCAACAATGTAAAAGTGTTCCTAGTTCTCCGCATCCTCTCCAGTACCTGTTGGTTCCTGACTTTTTAATGATCACCATTCTAACTGATGTGAGATGATATCTCATTGTGGTTTTGATTCGCATTTCTCCGAAGGCGAGTGATGATGAGCACTTTTTCATGTGTCTGTTGGCTGCATAAATGTCTTCTTTTGAGAAGTGTCTATTCATATCCTTTGCCCATTTTTGATGAGGTTGTTTTTTTTTTTTTTCTTGTAAATTTGTGTGAGTTCTTTATAGGTTCTGGATATTAGCCCTTTGTCAGATGAGTAGATTGCAAAAATTTTCTCCCATTCTGGAGGTTGCCTGTTCACTCTGATGGTAGTTTCTTTTGCTGTGCAGAAGCTCTTTAATTTAATTAGATACCATTTGTCAATTTTGGCTTTTGTTGTCATTGCTTTCGGTGTTTTAGACATGAAGTCCTTGCCCATGTGTATGTCCTGAATGGTATTGCCTAGGTTTTCTTCTAGGGTTTTTATGGTTTTAGGTCTAACATTTAAGTCTCTAATCCATCTTGAATTAATTTTCATACAAGGTGTAAGGAAGGGATCCAGTTTCAGCTTTCTGCATATTACTAGCCAGTTTTCCCAGCACCATTTATTAAAAAGGGAATCCTTTCCCCATTTCTTTTTTTTTTTTTTTTTTTTTTGTCAAGTTTGTCAAAGATCAGATGGTTATAGATGTGTGGTATTACTTCTGAGGGCTCTGTTCTGTTCCATTGGTCTGTATCTCTGTTTTGGTACCAGTACCATGCTGTTTTGATTACTGTAGTCTTGTAGTATAGTTTGAATTCAGGTAGCGTGATGCCTCCAACTTTGTTCTTTTGGCTTAGGATTGTCTTCACAATGCAATTTTGGTCATGCCTAATAAGTATTAAAATTAATATTCAAAATAATCAAACTGATTCTAAGTAACTTAACATAATTCAAGAACAAATCTCAAAAAAAGATTTAGGAATATAATAATACAATTCCCAGGAACCAACAAGGTAAAATTTTAAAAGTTTGGCATCCAATTAAAGATTGTCAGGCATGCCAAGAAGTAGTAATGAAATCCATAATGAGGAGAACTGAATATATTCAATTGAAACCATTCAGAACTGATCCACATGTGAGAATTAGCACACAAGGACACTAATGATAACAATTATTACTATAAAAACATGTTTCAACAGTTCAGTGGAGATATAAAATATATAGAAAGGACTCAAATTGTGCTTAAATAGATGAGAATGACAATATCTGAGATGAAAATATAATGTATGGGATGGTATCAAGATATATTAGACATGGGATAAGAAGGTATTAAGGAACTTGAAGACATAGCAATAGAAACTATACAAAATGAACGGCAAAAATAAAGAGCATCAATGGCCTGTGGGAGACAACTTCAAGACTCATAAAATATGTGTAATTGGAGTACCCAAAAAGGGCAAGAATTGAGAAACAGAATATGAAAAGAAATAAAGACCAACATTTTTCCAACTTTGACAAAACCTACAAACTCACAGATGCAAGAAACTCAATGGTCCCCTAGCACAAGAAATATGAAGAAAATTGCAAGGCATATCAGACTCAAATTGTTCAACCCAATGATAAAGAGAATATCTAAAAAGTAGTCATAAAAACAAGACACGTAATTTAGCAAACTTGCTGCTGAATATTTAGCCAAAAGATTTGAAATCGGTAATGTCAAAGAAATGTCAGCACTCCTATGATGATTATAGTACTGTTCACAATAGCTAAGATGTGGAATCAACCTAAGTATATATCAACAGATGAATGAATAAAGAAAATGTGATATGTATACACAACAGAACACTATTCAGCTTTAAAGAAATTTTGTAATTGGCAAAAACATAGATGAAATTGGAGAACATTATGTTAAGTGAATTAAGTCAGGCACAGAAACATAAATACTGCATGCGAGAACAGATAAATAGGTAAAATTTAAAATACGTGAACTCAAAGAAGCAGAATAGAATTGTGGTTAACACAGGCTAGGGGTGGGAGGAAATGGGGAGATGACAGTAAAAAGGAATCATTAGACAGGAGCCATAAGGGTTTATTTTTTATTTGAGGTATATTGCACAACATGGTGAATATAGCAAACAATACTATATCACACATTTCATTTCAAAATTGAAAACATTTCAAATTTTCTCACCACAAAAACGTGGCAAATATTTGAGTGATGAATAGGTTAATTAGTTTGATTTCATTATTCAACATTGTATTTATAAATCAAAGCATTACTTCATGTGTGCTTGTGTATATATATACACAAAACTACAATTTATCAATTTACAATTTAAAAAATTATTTTTAAACACATGCATATTCAGCAAAACAAAGATAAAGATGGTAGTATATTATTTCTTAGAAACAATGTAAGCAAAAAGATACTGGAACAATATCTTTAAAATACCAAAAGAAAAAAATTTTAAGCTAGAGTTATATAAGAGTAAAAATAACTTTCAGAAAAGAGGGCAAAATTGACAAAGGAATTTTTTGAGGGAGTAAAGAAAATATTCTGAATAGATAACATTTATGGTTATATCATTTTTGGACTATACTAAAATCCATTGAACTGTACATTTTAAAAGTGCGGCCTTTATGATCTACGAATTGTAGTGAGTTGGTAATGACTCCCCAAAAGATATATCCAAGTCCCAGCTCTGATATTTGTGAACATGATGTTATATGGAAATAAGGCATTTGCAGATGTAACTAAGTTAAAGATCTCATGATGAGAGCATTCTCAATTGAGAGTGTGCCCTGCATCCAAAGACTGGTGTTTTTATATGACAAAGGAAAGAAAGATTTGAGACATTCATATGCCCAAGGTAGAAGGCCATACGAAGATGGAGGCAGAGACTAGAGTTATGGTGCAATAAGCCAACAAATGGCAAGGAATGTTCAGCAGTCAGGAGAAGCTAGGAGGGAGTCAGGAAACAGATTCTCCCTCAGAACCTACAGAGGAACCAAACCTGTTCACAACTCATTATGAACATCTGGCATCCAAAATTGTGACAGCATAAATTCTGTTGTTATTTTTTTGTTTTTGTTTTTGTTCATTTGTTTTTTGAGATGAAGTTTCACTCTTGTTGCCCAGGCTGGAGTACAGTGGTGTGATCTCAGCTCAACGCAACCTCCATCTCCCGGTTTCAAGTGATTCCCTTGCCTCAGCCTCCTGAGTAGCTGGGGTTATGGGAGCCCGCTACCATGCCCCACTAATTTTTTGTATTTTTAGTAGAGATGGAATTTCACCATATTGGCCAGTCTGGTCTCGAACTCCTGACTTGAGGTGAACCACTCACCTCGGCCTCCCAAAGTGCTAGGATTACAGGCGTGAGCCACCGCACCCGGCCAATTCTGATTGTTTTAAGCAATAGTTTGTGGTAGTTTATTATGACAGTCCTAGGAAACTAATATATCACTTAGATATCAATTTAAAATATTATGTTTAATAAAATTGTCCAAGTAATATAACAGTATAATGGGATTGGACTATAACATTTGAAAGTAAATGTATGAGAAAAATACCACAAGATCTATAGGGGAGAAATAGAAGTATACTATTACAAAGTTCTTGTACTGGATAGAATAGATTCTTTAAAAGTTCCATGTCCTTTCTGGAACCTCAGATTATGACCTTATTTGAAAATTTGATTATTGAAGATTTAATTATTTAAGATAACATGAGATCATATTAAAATAGAGTATACCCTTAATCCTATATGATTGGTATCTTTATAAGCAGAAGAGAAGACACATTGGAGGAATGTCATGTGACAACAGACAACAGCTGCTGTTCATAGCAGCTCTACTTGTAAAAACTCAAACTGCAAAAAAAAAAAGTCCAAAACAGGTAAAAGGATAAGCAAACTCTAGTATATTCACATCATGGAATATAGCCCAAATATAGCCCAATGATAAAAAGTAACAAAATACTAATTACATACTACAAGATAGAGTTGCTAAATGGAAAAAAAAATGCAAACAAGAAGAATGCATACTTTAGTATGCCATTTATATGATATTCTAGAAGATACAAACATTTATAATAATAGAAATCAGATATGCAATTGCCTAGTTGGGGAAGGAGGAGAAAGAAGGGATTATAAGGAGCATAATGAAACCTTTAGTGGTGATCAGTATGTTTACTCTCTATTGTGGTGATGGTTTCATGGATGTATACATATGTCAAAACATTAAATTGCATAATTTAAACATGAACACTATAATGTATGTCAATTATGCCTCAATTTTAAAAACATTTTCTTAGTTATATCTATGTAAATCTGCATCTATATTCTCTAGGGTTGATTTGTTTATCTGGACTATTGCCTGTTTCTTTATATGACCATATGTTCTGAGACTATATATTCAGTTGCCGAAAATAATTTCCTATTTGTAGTTGCACTCTTCTTCAATCATTATAAGTAGCTTCCTTCCTCAATCAGAGCTACTACTCGATCAAAATATTGTGCTCCTATCCAATATATGTACCTTAAATATTTGAATTAAGAATGTTATTGGACCCTTCAGTGTCTATTCTCAACTTTTATACCAACTATTCTTGCCCATCAATGGGAATAAATTATTCATTCTAAGAGACAGTCTGAGTAACAGAAAGAATATCACATCAGGCAGCCAAAATTCCACATTTCCTCAAATCAATTTATTAAGTGACCATGGACAGCCCTTTAACTCCTTTGATATTCAGTTGCCTATTGGAAAAATTAGGACATCAATTTCTGTTAGAACTATTGCAGATGGAGATGATTTGTTAGGAACACTTTTAGTTTAAATAGCCACAATGCTGTGTATCACCAAAAATTAAAACTGAACTTTTTAATAAGTCAAAATCATACGAACAATTATTTTAGGAATAACTGAAAATAGACATCATAATTATGTGAAGATCCATGGAAAATGCTTTCTATTTAGGAAACCTCTTTCTTTTATTAAAAGACTACAATTTCTCTTAATGTTTATTTTTATGCTTCTTTCAGCGAAATTATATAGAAGAGATATGCATTTTAATTTTTAATTTTTGTGGAATATACATGCATTTTTAAAATATTGACTAAGAATTTTTCCCTGGCAACATTTCTAAAAATCACTATTCTGCCAAAAAACACACAAACATATTTAGCAAATATTTTCAGTTGCTATCTGTAGATTTTATAGCATTTTGGACAGCACAGAACCTTGGAGATCATGCTGTTTTAGCCTTCTCATTTTAATGTAGAGAAAAAGCCTGAATCCCAGAGGGCTTAAATGACAAATCCGAGGCACTCTGCTATATGGCAGAATTTGGTGTGATGTCCTAATCTAGAGAGAATTCATAGAGCAGTGAAAACCCCTATTTGTCCTGAAAACATGTTAAGACAAAGATATTTAATTCTCCTCACCTCTAAAATAAAAAACTGCCTCACAGAAATGATCAAATTAAACTTGTTTCCATGGCCATATTTGACCATTCAATAGAGATTCATATTTGAAATATATGACTATTGTTATATCTGACCAAAAATATCCTAAAGGCATCTTTTCAGTTGTCTTTGTAAACAGTTTAAATTTCATGCATTGGTATCTATGAGAACAGATAGATAGCACCGACATGAATCCAATACAGGCAGGTAATCTTTCAAACTAATATCATACCATTGTATCCAATACTTTTTCATGTATTTCCTGGAAGCTATTAGTAATTACAGTATTTTATTCTGTCATATTGAAAAAAAAAAGTATTTAATACAAACGCTAAATGTGTTAATGTGCTGTAAAATACTAGGAATGATAGCTAGTTCAATTTTTCCAAGATATACTCATATTTCTGATAAATGACTCTAACCCGGCTAGTATTTAATGTCTTATGAGATGACCAGAGATAAAATAATCACGTATAACCACTAATTGCTCTGTTGCTTTCAAGAAATAGAAAAAATCAAGTTACTTGGATCACTGCTTCTCATAAATTTTGTTGAGCCAAAATAGTCATGCACAAATTCAGTACCTAATGTGTGGTCAATTTTTTAAAATACAAATGGCACTTACTTCTTAATCCCTTAGATATACCATTGTCCATCAAATGTTGGGTAATCCAGCAGACATTTTGTCTTTATTTTTCTGTGCAAATGTAAATGCCACAAAGATCTCAATATTTGCCTGAAAAGCAGAGCCTTGTCTGTTTCTGTCAAGTTCAACAACAGAAAATCTTTTGATATAGTGAAAAAGGGGAAATAGTCAGCTCCTAAATTGCTTTGAAGATATCTGCTCTATTATGCCTGATGTAATTTGTGATATTCACTGTGAAGTCCACTGCAATGAAACAACAACAACGTTGTTGAATTATTAAGCAAACATGCCTGCCACATGACAACTATATTCTGAGCCTACAAAAAGCTGAGATTGCAAAATCATCTCAAACTTAAAAATAATCAACTTAACTATCTTTTCAAAAGAGTAAATAGATTTTGTTTTACTTTATTTTTTTAAGTCCAGGGGTCCATGTGCAGGTTTGTTACATAGGTAAACTCATATCATGGGGGTTTGTGGTACACGTTTCATCACCCAGATATTAAGCCTAGTATCCATTAGTTATTTTTCTTGATCCTTTCCCTCCTCCCACCCTCCAACTTCTGATAGGCCTCAGTGTGTGTTGTTCCCCTCTATGTATCTATGTGTTATTATCATTTAGCTCCCATTTATAAGTGAGAACATGTGGTATTTCGTTTTCTATTTCTGTGTTAGTTTGCTAAGAATAATGGCCTCCAGCTCTACTCAAGTTCCTGCAAAGGACATGATCTCGTTCTTTGCAATGGCTATAGAGTATTCCATGGTATATATGTACCACAATTTCTTTATTCAGTCTATCATTGATAAGCATGTAGGTTGATTTCATGTCTTTGCTATTGTGAATGGTGCTGCAATGTACAATGCATGCATGTATCTTGATAAAAGAATAATTTATGTTCTTTCGGGTATATACCCAGTAATGTGATTGCTGGGTCAAATGATATTTCTGTCTTTAGGTCTTTGTGGAATCACCACATTGTCTTCCACATTGGTTGAACAAATTTACACTCCTACCAATCAGTTGAAAGTGTTCCTCTTTCTCCATAACTTCACCAGCATCTATTATTTTTTGACTTTTTAATATCATCCATTCTAACTATTGTGTGATGGTGTCTCATTTTGATTTTGATTTGCATTTATTGCTCTAATGATCTGTGATGTTGAGCTTCTTCTCATATGATTGTTGGCCGGATGTATATCTTCTTTAGAAAAGTGTCTTTTTCATGCCATTTTCCCACATTTTATTGTTTTTCTTTTTTCCTTTTAAATTTGTTTGAGTTCCTTGTAAATGCTGGATATTCAACCTTTGTCAGATGCATAGTTTGCAAGACTTGTCTTCCCATTCTGTAGGTTATCTTTACAAGATTAAATATATTTTAGATTCACATAGTTTTACCAGTATACAAAGAAGGTTTTTTCTTTTTGAAAAGCAATTATACCACTTTCCCAACTCAATTCCCACCCTCAATTCTGTAACATAGTATTCTATTTTCTTCCACCACAGCAGAAAGACCTTTTCTCATGTATTTTCTATTTAAAAGCTAAAATCAGTGAGAGCAGATATGTCTGGCTTAGTCACTTATGAATAAACAAGAAGACAAACGCATCCATGGAGCATGGCTAAATTGATGTTTTAGTAATATGCATTCTATTACAAAGCTAAACTAGACATAAATGTGTGTGCGTGTGTGCATCTAATTATAAATCACACCTTCACTTTGTAGATGAGGAAATTAAAATATAAAAGCCTAGTGTGGTTCATTCTAGTTCATTCTGGTGAAAATGGTCGCCTTCTCAGTACCATTTCCATTAAGGATCTGTTATGCAGTCACCTCCTTGATCATCACTAAGAACCTCAAAAAGAGGAAAGAGCTTGGTTTCCTTTTTGCAGATTCAGAAATAGAAAGAAATTTGAAAGTAGTAATATATGAAGGGAACATAATCAATAAACAACAGAGAAATAAAGAACATATTTTACAGTGATAAAATGCTATTCATTCTCCAAACACTAGCATCATTCCTCCTAATTCATGGAAACTTTTGAGTTCCAACACTGCATGAAATCCCATTATATTTGCTTTCTGTAGAACCAATATGACAATCATACACTTTCTGTCACATATTGTTACTTAA
The DNA here is from genome assembly GCF_002776525.5 of Piliocolobus tephrosceles. Lineage (NCBI taxonomy): Eukaryota > Metazoa > Chordata > Mammalia > Primates > Cercopithecidae > Piliocolobus > Piliocolobus tephrosceles. The sequence continues at coordinate 120,215,852 of NC_045435.1, read as the reverse complement.
TATATTTCTTCAGAAACTGTAAACTGCTTCAGGGTAGAAGCAATGAATTTTATTTACTGGAATATTGCTCTCTCAACACACTAGAGTTTAAAACGATGCTAAGTTTGTAACTGGCATTGAAGAAATTTTCATTGAATAAATTAATTAATAAATGGACTGCACTGGGTTGAGCTAGGCCAAAATTAAATACAAAATACCAGAATAGATTTGGTGGAAGAAGAACTATTAAAAATGAGAAAAAGCTACATATTTTGCTATTAGGATTCAATCAAACTGAGCTAATTAATTTTAATTAGGCAGAAAAGTCTGTATCTACTCCAAACTGTATTTTCTTTCCTATTTTAATTTTTCTTTATCAATACTATATAAATAAAAGCTCTGCCTCTTGACTTCAGCAAATTTATGGGTACATTAATCCTCTCCATATTTCTAAAATCACACTGGCACAATTCTCACAGAAAAAAACTTTTATACAAAGTTTCTTAATAACGTATCTTGTTTATTTTAAGTTAAATATAAAAAGGCCCAAGGTATTAGACATAAAGTAAGCTCCATCTCTATAAAAGAGCAAGACATATTGATTTCTGCATTTCTTTGCACAGAAGAGTAATCTTGAATCAAAATACATGCGGGACCAGGGAGAATTTTTTCATCACCCCCCTGTAAGTTACTGAATCTTATTGTAAGTCATTGGGCCTTATTTTGTTGTCGTCATAAGTCCATTTAAGAATCTATTGAAAATTTTAGATTTTCTTCATAGCAAAATGCACTTACATACCCAACTTATTTTACAATTTGGAAGTATATTCTCGTATCTCTGAAGTTCAAGTTAAGCTTCTTCCTTACTCCTTTGGAAAGCCATTCATTTGTAGTTACCAAATATATGTGGCTCAACATGTTTCTGTCTGAGGCTGACTTGGTCTTATTTTGAAAATTTTCTGTTTTCCTTCCCTGTTCCTCCCTGGAAAGTCTTTCTTTAGCATTACTTTAAGGCTGTATGGCTCTGTTCTCATTCGCCAAAGTACCTTCTTCCTTCCATCTTTACTTATGATATCACACGACCCAGGTGCATAACTTCTTGTTAACTATAACAAATAAATCATTTACCTTTGAAATGTCAATCTCTTATTAACCTTCATTTCCACATAGTCACTGGTGATTGAATAAATGCCAACTATCAAAGGTCTCTGGGTGTAGAGTCTTAAATATCCCATGCAGCACAGCCAGTTTCCATTGACCACACTTAATGTTCTGAAAGGAATATATATTGAATAACAAGGGTCCCAACTATAGTAGAAAACATTAGAAACGGGAGAAACATTCAGCCATAGATTCTTCTCATTTCAGAATTTTTTTCCTCAAAATGGTAGGGTTTTCTTGAAGTCACTGAGAAAAACATTCATGTCTTTATATTACTGCTTTTTCCCTGCCAGCAAAATGAATCACAAAAGAAAATTAAATGCTGTACCATCAATGTCTAAACCCATCTGTTTTATTGCACTTATTTTACTATTGGAAAGTTCATATTTTTTTTTAAAAAAAAAGCTTATCTTAAGACATAATGAAAATCTCCTGGTGTTAAAATATTCTTTTGTTGCTATGAAATAGTTTGTCATTACTCTAAGATTAATTTGCTTAATTTCCCCAAATCTCTGCCTCTCAGAATAAAGGATGATAGGTTTGAGTTTTTAAAATATTATGCTTCAGTTGTCTTCTATGTTAATTTTATTGATAAATAAACATGGGAATTTTAATGAGAATTAAATTTGAATTAAAATGATAAAAGAATCTTAATTCACTTATACAGAGAAGTGAAACTGGAACTGGTTTCAAGAAGAGGAAAATTGGCATCAACCATCTCTTTATGTAAACTGCATAGAAAAAAATATATGTCCACTTTTGTTTTGGTACACTTAGGTTCTAGATAGATTGAGTAATAACTGGAAAAAGACATTTGATATGTCCATTCAGCACTCTATGTTTCAGCTTCTCCATCTGCAAGGTGGAAATATTCTAGGATCCTCCCACTCAATGAGTAGTGTGCAGATTCATACCACAGGCATAACCTGAGTGCTGAGATTTCAGGCCCAGACCCTTCCAAGACTTGCAGATTCAGAATAGACCTTGATACTGGATCCACAGGTGATTTCAACGTACATTCAAGTTTGACAAGCACTAGTCAAGACAGTTTCATCAAGACTTAAGGGAATTCATACTGGGAAAGAAAAAAAAAAAAAAAAAGGAAACCCTTCCTCTTCATTTTTAAATCTCCCACCTAATTTTCTGAAGTAATTACAAACTTCATTGTCTCCTTACAGGAAGGCACATGTGATCGCTTATGAGTTCCATTAAGAAATCAAAGACACAGTTTTACAAACAAAATTTGATGTAAAAAAGTAAAGAGAACAAAATTTGTCCACTTGTTTTTTGAGACAGGAGAAGATACAAATAGATTGACTTCCCCAGAAAGATAATAAGAAAAATGTACCTAAGAGCACAATATTGAGAAGAAGATACAGAAGTAATGAAGCAGAGCATTGACAGGTAACAAGAAAACAAGCATAGTATAGCAAGAATGTTTATTGTAAAGCCTGGGAATATGGAGGACTGGCAAGAATCTCAAAATTGATTGTCCTTTCTTCTGAGGCAGTAGTGACTTGAGAAGATAAACAAACAAATAAAATGGAAGAAAATATCCACTGTCTAAGTTGAACTAAGTACCAGAAACAGCACTACTTGGCAATTGTGTTGCAAGCATAATAATATAAGGACAATGTCCTTTGAAGAAAGAAATATTTTTCTTCCACTTGCTGACTCTCCGAAGTGTCTATAGGGTTACAACAGATGTTGTTAACAATGGAGAGATGCATCTGAATTGGTCAGAGAAAATGTCCCACTACATGTAGCTTGGAAAATTATAGCTATCTTTTTGTCAATATTTTGAATAGAAAAATCTAGTAGAATGCTGTGGTTTGGTTAGTAATTATTTAATATAAGTGTTTTTTTTTTTTTTTTCTTAATTCTTTAGGTATGTACAGCCTATGGGCCTCTGAAAAAAGAATATTTCCAGAAGCAACCAAAGTGAAAGAAAAAAGCATTCTTGCCAAAGCAAAGGAAAGGGATGCTTTCTATAGGCAGTATTAATTTTCTCTGTCAACAAATACGCTTGTGGTAGATGGACACAAAATACCTTGTCCCAGGATTGCATGCAGATTTTTGCTTCCTTTGTCTAAGAAGTTTGTTATACATTATATATATATATATATGTGTGTGTGTGTGTGTGTGTGTGTGTGTGTGTGTGTGTGTGTCAGCAATCTGAGCAAATAAAAAACCTTGGAGAAAGTTCTAATAAAAGGAAAGTACAAAAGACTAGCTCTGCTACATGTAGGTCAGGCTTTTCCCAAGTAGAGACATAAGCAGTACCTCAAAAATAGCAATGAAAATGTTTAAACTACATAAGAGATGTTTTGGGAATATGGACCGTGAATGTCTAACAAGCCTCTAACATCCCCAGGGCAGTTGCTTAAAAAATCAATGCTTCATTTTCTAATAAGTTTAGTAACTTTTTGGAAGTCTTTTAAAGAACTTGTACAGGTCATTTGCATAAGTAGAGGATTCTAAGCAGTACGTCTAATAGAATGAGCACCAGGGTTCTATAAGGAGGTTATTCTGAAGAGTGTTTAAAGGGCATAATAGTGAAAACTGCATATGTTAGCCTCTTGGAAGAAGGAAATTGGAACCATTTTACTCAAATCATTGGTATAGACCCTGGAAACCAATTATCGAAAATATATAAACAAGAAACAACAATGCTTTCTTGGAAGCAGGAAATCTTCATTAAGTCTTTTGGCATTGATTACATTCACATGATTCATTTTGAACTCTTCTTAGTAATGTGAATTTAATGCATAATTTCTGTGTAATGACATTTTTTAGTTACCACATAATCACGGGTGAAAAAAGTGTCTTCCATTTGGTCCATTTTATGAGTCTAAGCAAATAAATCTATAAAATAATTTCTTCTTCTAGTTGCTTGGAAACTGTATTGTTGATATGACAACCCTGGCATAATAAATCGAATCACCTCTTTCTTTCATTTGCATGTAGAAGTCATATATTTTCAAAAGAAAAGAAGTCCTCTTCTTTTTCCCTATGCTACAGTGACATCTACAGAACGGAATGAAGAAAAAGTGAGAAGAAAAATCTTTCTTGCTTTTTTTTTTTAAGAATACTCTAACATAAAGTGCACTAAAACTCCCGGCTTTCAGAAATAGGTTCAATGTTTCCTATACAGAATCTTTTATAAATATCTTTAAAATCTCAGAAGGCTTAATTTATAGAAGTTAATAACTTGCGCTTCCTGGAGATCAAGGTAATAACAACTTTACAAATACATTTTGTCATTATAATTCCAAAAAGAAGTAATTATTGCCTTCATGAAGTTCAGTGAATACTTGTAGTTAGAGAATCAGCACTTGTAGTTACCTATAAATACTCATTTATCTTTCTAGCTTCTTTTAAAATGCTCCATCATACATTTTGCCACCCATTGCTGTATATTGCTATAGGTGTTTTAAAATTTTTCTACCAATAATATAATTTTAACAAGTGAGTCTTTGTCCTCGGAAGTGGAAGATAATATGAGTTTCACACTAGGCATGCCAAGAGTTGTATCAGATCAATTATAAATGAGACATTTTATTTCAAATTCACCAAATATCCATCTCTTCTCTGACAGCAGATTGATTTGAAAGAAAAAAGAACTTAATTCCCATGTTCCAGTGTCTATAAGTTATTCCACCTGCAACTCATTAAAGAGAACAAGAATAGAAATAATCCTCCTTTTTTGTCAGAGTCACAATCACAATGGAGACTTTTAAGAGAAAAATGTCATTTTTAGTAGAAACTATTAAAACATCTCCCTTTGCCACAGGGCTTCAATGTGTTCCACAATGACAGATCTCAACATGACTTCTAAAAGGTAGTAAAGTTATACAAAGCAGCATGACAGAGTTTTTATATGCATGGAGAGGAATTATTCAAAGACGATGCCAGGGATACTTTCTTTTTGACTGTATTTCATTTTAAAACCAAATCAAGGGGCAAGGGATGATGCCATTATCATCATCAGCATCACCAGCAGCATCATCATGTTATATATGGCAGGGAATGTAACTGCACGTTATGGCAGTGGCTATTATTCTAAAACAGAATAGGGTAGTGAGGAGGCTGGTAACTTTGGGATAATCAATTGAGGAAGAAAAAAATTAGTTCAAGAAAACAAATTAAATTAATTCAACTGACACTTACAAAACACCTGCTATGTACCTGGGTTTACTGGCAGAGGTACAAAGGAAAAAGAAAAAGGTGACATTAAACATTAAAAGACATAAAAATTATTCTAACACATCGTGATGTCCTAGAGGACTCAGTGCAGATTTGTCCTAAAGAGAGAGAGAAAGAGAGAACATTTTTCCTCCATACACACAAAAAAGCATTTTTGTCTGTGCTTTGTATTTTGTATTTAGCTTTCCTAATTCTTAGGAACAGGTATGCTTCATATTGTTTTATTATTTTAAATGTATAGAAGTGGTATTTCTTAGAAAGATATTGCTTCACCAAAGTAACATCCTTGCTTTTCTGTCCCTGGCATCACACATTTTAAAAGGGCAAGTTTCAATATGTCAGAGGCTCTTTCTTTTGAAGAAAATCCTTTAATTCTGCCTTCATCTAAGAGGTAATGTGCTCATTTCAGTAAACCCTTCTGGAGTATTCTGAACAATATGCAAAGAAGTCCCACTTTGACATGGCCTCACCACTGCACATTTAGCATTGGCACAGCAAACATCCCAGTGTTTGAAAGACAGTACTAATGAAACTGTTAAACAAAGCAAGAATGACAGAATGTGGATAAGTATTACAACTGAGGATGAATACATGAGGGATCCATTAAATGATAGCATACATTAGACACTTAAAATGTCTAGAGGAATGTTAACTTTACAAAGATGACTAAGATTCTGATTCTATGATAATTGATTTACTTCACTATTCACTACAAAATTTAAAACATGTTTATAATTAACTTGTACCATTTCTTTTTCTAAGATCACTAGGTAATAAATCCAAACTGTAATTCTATATCCAGTTCACGTCTGAAAAAAGGAACGGGTAAATCCTGTAGAAATTAGGAATTATCGGTGTGATTGAAATTCTTTTCCAATGACTATCCAACGTAACAGAGAAAATGGGCTCTAGCACATAGCTGGGAGCATAGGCGTGAGGAAGGTCTAGAACTAGGATAATTCAATAGCTATGACCTCACAGGAAATAAACAAAATCAAAATTTAAACTTAAAAACTTTCCAAAACCTACCCATGCCTGCCTTTTCCCTATTGGTTGTACATAGAGCCCTTATTTCCTCACTTCTGTCTCTTCTTGCCTGACCTGCCAATTTGGCACCCCGGTTAATCAAGCCTTCTGGACCTTGAACTTGCTATTTCATTTCTAGTTTATGATCTTAACCTGGATCTTTGCTTCATATTTAGATTGGCACTTCCATATGGGGAGCCCCTGGGACCTCCTTACCTGAATTGCCTCCTCTTGCATTTCTCTGATGTAAGATGTTGCATTTTGGACTTGCTCCAGTCCTGGCCAAGAACACACTGGTAGGGCTCTGACAAGTGGTTTTCTTTTTCCTGAGCACTGCATAAATCAGAAATGTGAACTAATACTGGAGGTCTGAGTCGTCTTCCTACATCTGTCCCTGCACCTTGTTAATTTATTGGGCAAGGTCAGCAAACCTCTGTGAATATCAAAGCCTCACTTGTGACCCCCTAAAATCAATTTTACTATGTTTCATAAATATTCTAAGCATAAGAGAAGGCTTTGAGAAAACACAAAAGTAAACATGAGTTAGCAACAATAGACATCGCATAGAAAGGCACTGTTGAACTCCTACAGAGTTTCTACTAGGTTTGAAGCCTTTGACTTCACTTAGTTATTCTTCAGTTAGTCAATTAAAATACATAAGTACAATGTGACGGAGTACAGTTATAACAAAACAATAGCATATTAAGGCATTCAGATACCACAGCTTGGATTCTGAAATTCGTTCACACAGTTATCCAACAAACAGTATTCAGTGCTGATGATCTGCCAGGAACTGTATGCTAGGCATCTGGGATAAGCAGGTGAGCCCAACAGTCAGGGACACTGCCTTCCTGGAGCTTGCTTTCTCTCACTGAGAAGTGGAAAACTGGCTGTGATAAAATGAACGTCAGATGAATAACTTAAAGATAATCACTATGAAGGAAAATTATAAGAAGCTATAAGCCTAGAATAAGTGGACCTGATCTTGTCTGAGATAACCTACAAAGGCTTTCTAAGGGAAGTGACACTTTTGCTAAGATTTGAAAGGTGAGCAAGATTTAATTAGGTAGGGAGAATGATTGTAGACAAGTGATTTTCCTGGCAGGGGATGTTAGCCTGTATGAAGGCATTGAAGGAACAATAGGCCTTTGAGAAACTTAAAGAATACTGCTGTGACTCGAACACCAAAGGCAAAGAGAGTGTTTCATGGTAACTACATACTCCCAGTCGAGATGGCTTCAAAAATGATTGCGTGATCAAAGAATCACTGTTTGTGTATAACTTGTGATTGTCTGTATAGAGTTACTAAATGTTTTTTATATCACTCCTATTCTAAAATTTAGTTATATATAGGTCAACTTATATCACCTAAAAACTTGTCTATGACCAAAATAATTTATTTTCTCATTATGGTATTGATTTTCAAAATCACTTTGAAGTGACTGAAGAATGTTTCACCTTGTTTATCATGTTATAATAAGTTATGTGTTCTCTAGTTATCAGTACTTAACCCTGTCCACTTATTTCCCACAGACTTCTTGATTTACTGAAAAGACTTACAACATTTTAGTTAGTGAGATAAAATTTATCATTTTGCAGACAAGTGACCCAATTATAACAGTCATGATAATTTATTACTTACTTTGTGTTTAGAACAGTAATAAGTATGTTATCTGAGTATCTTTCTCAACCAAAAACTATAATCCATGTTTTCCAAGAGCCTATTTGGTGCTCTTACCAGCACATCATGCTTCTCTCTCCATCATTAACCATCATGAAATGTTCACTGAGTATTAGTAGAGTTGGACTACCTACAAGACCTAGATGTCGGAGATGGGTCAGAGTGGTGGGAAAAGTTATAAAAATTATAGGGAAAGATACAAACCTTCTTAGAAGGTCAAAAGGTTTTGCAAATGCTTCAAAAGAGGATTTAGCTGAAGGCAGTTAAATTATCTTAAGAGCAAGGGTTAGCTGACAAGGGAATGTAAAGGAACTTACCTAGATTAATTTGTTTACTCCTGTCTCCAGAAACCAACCTATGATCATTCACGCAGAGTACTGCTCTCTACTCAGGGGATCAACAATGTTTATTACCCACAATTGTGCTTGCTCTAAGCCTTTGTCACTAAATCTGTACTAAATAAATGCTAGCATCGCCAGCTTATCGGGGCTGCCCTCTCTCAGTGGTTGCCAGACTCTCAACAGTGGTGCAGAGCTGTGTGGTCCCACAGCTACACTGTCAGGCAAAATACCTGTGTCAGCATGCTTATTTCATCTGTCACTCAGCCAGAGTCTGCAGAACAGACTCAGCACCTAGGAATTTATTTAGTGGCTACTTGTGTGAATTTCAAGTACAAAGTCAAGGTCCATAAGTATAGGGCTTCTTCATGAGGGAGACTCCTTGGGGCAGGGCAGCTGGCTATTTTGTTCTGCAGTTAGCAATACCAAACAGAGATGTTCTGAGACAAATAAAATGCATACTCTAAAAAATAAAACTGAGCTGCACTATGGCTATTAGAATCCCAGGAGCCTTTCCAAGAAATATATTCTTATTGAAAAGACAAGAAAAAAAATCATCATTCAGGACTGAATATTTATTCAGTAAATCTAACATTCATGCATATTTCAGACTAGGTTTGCCACAAGAATTTAGGAGAACATAAGTCAGGGTAAATGATTCCTCCAAACAACTCCCCTCTCTCTATGTTAAAACTGACAACATTATTTTTAATTTTAGTTTTCATTTTAGTTGACAAGTAATAATTGTATATATCTGCAATGGTTTGAATGTCCCCTCCAAAACTCATTTTGAAATTTAACTGCCATTGTATAGAAAGGTGAGAACTTTAAGAAGTGATTAAGTTATGGGGACATTGCCCTCATAAATGGATTAAGGCTATTACTGTGGGAGTAAGTTAGGTATTGCAATTGATTTAGTTACGAACAGGATAAGTTTAGCACAAATTTTGTCTGTGTTTCACACACTCTCACCCTCTGTTGCCCTTCCGCATCCTGTGATGTTTTCTACCATGTTATGATACAGGAAATAAAGGCCCTCACCAGATGTAGCCCCTAGACCTTGAACTTCCCATCCTCCAGAATCATGTGCCAAATAAAACTCTTTGCTTTATAATTTATCCAGGCTGTTGTGTTTGTTTATGACAAAAAATAAGACAATATTTTGGGGGTATAATGTTTTGAAGTGTGTATACATTGTTGAAAGACTAAATCAAGCTAAATATATCCATCACCTACAAAATTATTACTTTTTATAGTGAGATTATTTTTGCTTTATGATATAAGGCAAAGATAGGAAGAAAGTCAGTGCCTCTGATCTCTGTAACAAAAGAAAACAATATCTCACTTGACCTAGAAAGGGAGGGATGTATTTATTCAAGCAACAAAATATGCTTTTCATTGAGAAAAATGTATCTTACATATATTGCACAATGACATGTCTGAATCGTTATTTGTGCTTTAGATGTAATCATAAAATCGGAAATACAATTTCCACAAGACAGAACACCAAACATGAAGCATTTTCTGTTTCAACTATATGACACATTCTGTAAAGATGAAAATGGACTGTAAAATTGTCATCACACCTACATGAAGCACTTGAAGGGAGAGAAAGTGTTTTTTATCTTTCTTAAAGCAGGTGATGTACCCTAACACTGTAGATTTAACTGAAAAGTAAACAATTTACTTTCCTCTTCCGTGCTACCTAATTAACTACACATCAACTGAAAACTAGCTATTTATTTATTTATTTATTTTGGAGATGGAGTCTTGCTCTGTAGCCCAGTCTGAAGTGCCGTGTCATGATCTCGGCTCACTGCAGCCTCTGCCTCCTGACTCCCAGTTCAAGCAATTATCCTGCCTCAGCCTCCCAAGTAGCTGTGATTACAGGCATGTGCCACCATGTCCAGCTAATTTTTGTACTTTTAGTAGAGACAGGATTTCACCATGTTGGCCAGGCTGGTCTTTAACTCCTGACCTCATGATCTGCCAGCCTCAGCCTCCCAAAGTGCTGGGATTACAAGTGTGAACCACCTCACCCAGCCAAAAGTTAGTTATTTTAATGAGGTTCTTCCTAAATCTCATGCTTACTGACTCACCTATATAATGACTATTCTATGATCTCATTTCCATTTTTTCAAACGTACTTCTACTCATTCATTCATTTTTCAACCAATATAGTAGAAGGGCATTCAATAGGCAATAGAGACACAGTTGTCACAGAGCTTAGAATCTAGAGTAGGATTTCAAAGAGAATTCTGTCTAGAGATATCAAATGAATTAAGTAATCATGCAAATACACGTCAAATTACATCTATGGCAAGCATTTCTAAGCATTAAAATGAAAGATTTTGAGAAAAGAGATTGACTTTCTCAATGAGGCAAGGAGAAATCTTCAGCTTGTACAAGAAGAGGATGAAATATTTCTGGTAGAAGAAAACATCCAGTACAGACACCCTAAGAAGGGAAAGCTAAGGGAAATTATGAAAGATGGAGAAGTCAGAAAGGTTGAAAAGAAAAGAGGCAAGGTGAATTTACTCACAGATGAGAATGGAGAAGATTGTAGGAGACCAAATTGTTTTGTAAGCCATGTTAACAGAACGAATTTACTCTATGAGAAGCAAGGAAATGATCAGATTTTCACTTTCAAGACTTATCTCCATATAGACTATAAATTACATGTAGAGCAGAATAGATGCAAAATGAACAACTCTGGCTTGGAGTAGTACGGTTCTTCCCATGATGGAAGAATGGAAACCTTAATGAAATTGTATTCTGGTGACTTAAAAATTTCTGTATCATATTACTCTCAACTGGTAAACTGTGAACTTTTAGGAATTCTTGAAATTTTTCTGAGCCACCACCAGATTCCCATCTCCGTATCTGCATACATTGGAACTCTCAGCCCAAATAGCTGGCTGCTTTGAGCAGAAATTTTTCTCCTGCTGTTCCCCTTAGACAATTTTAGCTAAAATCATGTAATTCAAACTGGGGATTCTGTAACTGTTTTTGTCCACTTTGTAATTTTACTGTCAGACCTTTTCCACTAAATGTCCTTAATTCTTCAAATGAACTGAAATCAAATCATTCTTATATTAAAAGGTACGGAAATGTGCTGTAAACAATCACCAAATCTGTTTATTACTAATTTCCAAATACTGCTATACATACTAATATACATTCATTTAAAAGTTCTAACCAGTCAAAAGAAAAATGAGAAAAATAAGCATAATAGATAAGGTGATAAAAGTGAAGTGATAGGCTGGGCATAGTGGCTCACGCCTATAATCCCAGCACTTTGGGAGGCCGAGGTAGGTGGATCACAAGGTCAGGAGTTTGAGACCATCCCGGTCAACATGGTGAAACCCCATCTCTAATAAAAATACAAAAATTAGCTGGGCGTGGTGATGTGTGCCTGTAATTACAGCTACTTGGGAGTCTGAGGCAGAAGAATCACTTGAACCTGGGAGGCGGATGTTGCAGTGAGCTGAGATTGCACCACTGTACTCCAGCCTGGCGACAGAGCTAGATTCTGTCTCAAAAAAAAAAAAAAAAAAAAAAAAAAAAAAATTAATTTAAAAAAATAAGTAAAGTGATAAAAGTAGCGGTTGCTTTGCTGTGGGAAGCTTTAAAATATTCTTTTATAGTAAAATAAAACATAGTCAACTCTTCGTCAGTCCCCTATTACAACATTTTAATGTTTTTCTCTAAATTTTAAATGTCTGAAAGTCACTGTTTAGCCCAACCAGTTGTCTTATAAGGTTAATCGGTAACTTAGGAATACACAACCTTAAAAATGTTGCTCAACCCAAATGTTCTTCTTAAGCTGTTACTGGAAAATATAAAAAAGAAAGAGAGAGTTGAGTTGCATTATTTGTTAAAACTAGCAGAACTTTATTTGTAGAGCTTCTTGGCCCTGAAATAACTGTAAGTTTCCAACGTTAGTCCTCACTCTGTATCCTTATCTAGTTCTGTCACCTTAGACAGATAGAGATCTATAGTGTCCCCATGGGAATGCTGACCCTTCTATATCAAAGAAGCATCATATCAAATAAAAGCTCCCTCAATGTGCCACTCGGAAAGTCTGCATGTTGGTTGACTCTTAGGCATAAACCATCTTGTAATGCCTGTGATTTGGATTTCCAGTGTCATCAATTATTTTTCTCTACTTCCATTTACTTGGCATTCCAATGTTTCCAGAGTAGGTATGAAAAAAAAAAAAAGAACAATTTATTTTTACTGTCCCACACTGATCGTAGACTTTTCTACCTGGGAACTGTGTTTGTTCTTGTCATCTGTGTGATACGTAAGTGCAAAATTTTCTTAAAGCGGTACCACGGAAAATAATAGGTTACCCTTTTCTATGAGCTTTATTTGTTTATTTTCTTTGTTCAAAAATATATGTTTTAATAATTTACAGCACATAATGTATTAAATAGTCAAGTATCATTATGTATTTATATATATATTTATATCTATATTAACACACGCCAAATATACCCACAAAGCAGATTCTAGCAGTACAAAATTACCCCCATCTTCTCCCCCAAAAAAGTGAATGTTAAACAATGTTCCTGTCACTAGAGAGTCCAACAAAAAAATTTATTATAGTTCTATGAGTTACAATTGTCCCTAAGATCAAAACATGAACATGTAGAATTCACAAGCTGTATATGTTTTTATGTGAGACAAAATTATCTTACCAGGATATTTCAAATGCATACACTCTTGAACAATGTTTTGTAATTCATTTACTTAGGAAATCACAGCTCAGATACAGCATCTGGTTTTCAGTGAGTTCTGGCTTTTTCCCCATTTTTCCATCTGGATTGACTGAGGTACAAGTCAATCAAGTGTGGAGCCAAAGGTCTCACGGCAAGGTAGAATCTAGTCCAGGAACAAAGTCCAAGAGTTCTCCTTGCAAGCACTGTAGACATAAGTCTTCTTTATATAGAAATATTATTTTATTAATTCTGATTTTAAGGCATAGATGACTGCAATCCTACTACTGTTAAAGCTGTACATTTGACTAAAGATTGCAGTCATAATAGCCATCATTTTAGAGCATCTGTTACACCACGCATCCAAGTTAGCAGTTTTAATATTCAGCAGCATGGCTTTCTTTGGTTAGCGTACATACTGTTTGGAAGAACTTGCTATGTAATCTAACACTAAAAAAGAGTGACCAGCAAAATATATTCTTCACAAATCGAAAAGCACAGGATTTTGAGAAAGATGGCTTAAACTTAAGACCCAATGTTGCCACAATCTTGCTCTGTGATCTGAGCAGACTCTTGAACCCCTCCAGGCTTGTTCGACATTGATAAAATCGGTAAAAATAATACTACATAAATACTGCTTAAATAAAGTAGTTATGGGAGAATAAAATTTAGATGGTAGTGTGTTAATATAAAAATATTTTAAATATCATATGCAGATAATGACATTCATTAGACTGGATTAACTTTATATGTTGCTGAAAATAGATTAGATAAAAAATCATTGGCCAGTGATTGTAACAAGTTGTTACCCGGATGGTTACATGTGGAGTTAGTATTAGGTCAAGAACACATGCATTAAAAAATCAATGTATATGGTGCTTGTTTTATGCATCTGTGTCAGAGAAAACATTGAACACCAGACAGGATACAGGTTTTCCTGCATGTCCTAGTCTTCTTGCATTTAGGTGGGCCTTTGAGACGAGTTCTGAAAAAAGGGCTTTCAGCAGACATAGCCTTTGACATTTCCAGATGGAAGCATTTAAGATCTGGAACTTAATGTTTCAGGAATGTTTTCCCTTTCTATACTGGTTACCTATTTTTACATTAAAAATTATCCTAAAATTTAGCAACTTAAAATAACACACATTATCACCCAGGTTCTGTAGGTGATTAATCCCCCTGAAACTGGGTCCTCTACTTCAGAGTCTTTCAAAAGGCTGCAATAAAGGTGTCCCATGAGGCTGGCATCTCATCTAAAAGTTTAACTGGTGATGGATTTACTTCTTATAAACTTACATTGTTGTTGGCTAGGTTCAGTTTCTTCAGGGTTGTTGCATAGAGAGTTTCAGATCCTTGTCGGCCATTAGCTAGAGGCCACTGTCAGTTTCTTGTCACATCTCAGTCTTTCAACATAACGGCTTCCTTCACCAAAGCCAATAGGGTGGAAGTCAGTCAATAAGACTGAAGTCACAGCATTTTGTAACCCAAGAACAAACATGGCCTTCAATGTTGTAGTCTATAGGTTAGAGGCAAGTTAATTGAGGGAAGGGAATTGCTAAGGCCATGAGTACCAGGCAATGAGTACCAGGCAATTAATTCTTTTTTTGTTTTTTGTTTTTTTTTTCTCTTTTTGAGACGGAGTCTTGCACTTTGGCCCAGGCTGGAGTGCAGTGGCGTGATCTCGGCTCACTACAAGCTTCTCCTCCCGGGTTCACGCCATTCTCCTGTCTCAGCTTCCCTCAGCTGGGACTACAGGCGCCCGCCACCACGGCCAGCTAATTTTTTGTACTTTTAGTAGAGATGGGGTTTCACCGGGATTTCACCACGTTAGCCAGGAAGATCTCTATCTCCTGACCTCGTGATCCACCCACCTCAGCCTCCCAAAGTGCTGGGATTACAGGCGTGAGCCACTGCACCCAGCCCAGGCAATGAATTTTCTATTGTACTACCTTAGAAGCTGCCTGCAACATCCACCAAAAAGTTTGTCTAAAAGATGAAATAACCACCGTCAGTTTGATTCCTGAATGACTATGCGGAGCAGAGCCTCCACTCACCTGCGCCAGATACACAGCACAGAGATGTTAGAGTTGTGTTGTCATCATGACTAACATAACATGTATTCAATTTGAGCCTTACAGCAAGGATCTTTAAATTAGGCAGGAAACTATTCCAAAATACAGCTAAGAGACTAAATTCATAGAGATGAGGTAATTTATTCCAAGGTAATAAATTAAGTTATAGCAAAATGCATATTCAGGATGTGAGTTTAAAACTAGCATCATTTTCTTTTTTACTTTTCTCTAATAATATGTTTGTTAGAATTCTTCTCTCCCCACGATACTGTCACTATGGTTATTTTAAATCATTTTTAAAAGACATACAGCATTTTTGTTATCTTTCAGAAAACTCCTCTCTTGGCTGTGCTTGCCTAAATAATGAAATGCAAATTTACAATACAAAGTAATTATTTTGTAATTCTGTTTCTGATTTGCCCAAGAAAAGTTAGTTGGTGTATCCTCTCCATAGTCCGGAAGTCCATGGCCTATGGACTTCCACCTTATATCTCTTAACTTTATACCTCTTAACACCTAATATCACTGTGGTAGATCTTTGTTTGTATCTTCCTTTCATCTGGATACTAAACCCCTTGTAATCAGAGGGTCTAACTCCTCTTTGTATTCCCAGAAAAAAAAAAAAAAAGCATAATTCATAAAATACTGTTTATCTAATGAATACAATGTATGGAGTACTATAACTTGGATATTTTGGAAATTACACATCAAGTTCAAACATCAGAATGCACTTTTAACTAAATTTGAAAATAGCAACCTGTGTTGTTAGATCAATCCATGGAGAAAGTAAAAGCTACCTGAGAAACTAGGAAAGCTCAAAATAAGTATTGTTCCCTGAAATTTCCTATTGAAGTGCCCCAGTATTTAGTGGACTTCATATAAAGTATTCAGATTTCTTTTCCTCTCAGATGAATCTCCCAATAAAATTGTATTGCTCCTGTAGGATTTACAAATTTTTACTCACCGATAGTAGTAGTGATAATGGCAACACGACCTGACGTTTATTCAGCAATTACCATGTGCCAGACATTGTTCTAAGACTATAAAATGTGTTATTTCATTTAATCCCTCTAAATATATGAAGTAACATTGTTTACTCCCCTTTATCTCCGGCTTAGAAAAATGAAGAAAATTGCTCAAGGTCAAACTGCTGGTAAAGGCTGAGCAGCACCCTGAGCCGAGTGTGCTTGACAGTAATCCCATTCTGTATGGTCACCACTGCAACGTGCAGGCCCAAACATCACCTCCACCCACGCGTGCTCTTTCTTTCTGACCCAACCTCTGCATTGAATCAGCAATTCTACCTAAACTAAATATATTTTTCACACTTAAACTTAAGCTACATATTCTAAAACAATGTAGTAAAGTATATAAATTATCATTCTCCAAAATATTCCAAGATTAAAATTTTCATGCCCGATCTTTCTGTCAAGACTCTAACCTAAGCAAGCCCACGTCTTAGTCTTTCTGTGCTACTGTAACCTCACATACCACAAACTATATCATTTATAAAGAACAAGAATTTATTTCTCATAGTTCTGAAGGCTGAGAAGTCCAAGATCAAGGTGCTGGCAACTGCTGAGGGCTGTTCTCTGCTTCCAAGATACTGCTTTGAAATTCTTCGTCCTCACATGGCAGAAAGTAGAATCTGCCAGAGCCTTGATCTTGGAGTTCCCAGCCTCCAGAGCTGTGAGAAATAAATTTCTGTTATTTATAAGCTACCCAGTTTTTGGTATTTTGTTATAGCAGCCCAATGGACTAAGACAGCTGTGTTAATAAATACAAACACATTTCCTTGCTAACCGTATGTTTTCTTTCTCATGTATTCCTGTTGTGGCTAGGCAGAGGGCTAAATGAGTAAAACTGACCTATTGTGGCATTTGAGGGTTATTATTCACCCTCAGTAAGAAAGTAAAGTTTTCTTGTAGGGCTAATATTGTATGTTATTCTGTCTTTAAGCAGAATCAGAACAGTAAAAATATTCAATGGCCACCAGCTGGCAGGTAAGAATTTATCCTGCCCTTAAAACTTCCAGCTAAAGAGATCATTTGTGTTCTTCAATATTCTTTAAGGTAAAAATGCTACTTACATAACTGACTAAAGTTTGAAGCCATGACTTCCTTTTCAATGTTTAGGATTTTAGCAAAAGTGTAATATTATGCTGACAATTCCAATGTAACATTCTTTCATAAATGATATAAAAATGTAATAAAAGCAACAAGCAATAATAATGGCCAATATTTAATGAGTGTTTATTGTTTGCCAGGAACCATACAAAAGACTTTGCATATATTATCTCATTTAATCTTCATAATGTATTCTTAAGATAGGCAACCTTACTAGCCCAGTTTTTCAGACAGAGGAATCCAAGCTGAGGGAAGTTAGATAACTTGCCCAAAACAAAAAATTACAGCTCATGGATAGAAATATGATTCAATCACTGGCTCTCAGATTCCATTCTGTAGTACTAAGCTGCTGTGCAATACCCCTTTACAAATAAAATATACACTTAAATTTCATGACATTCCCAAAAATATTAGAGTCAGACTAATTTTGTGAACTGAGATCACATATTAGAAAGAGACTATAGAACTCCTAATTGACCTCCTGCCTTCACTGTTGCACATGTATAGTTATTGGCAACCAGAAGCCAGAATGATCCCTTCACACTTAAGTCTGATCATGTCACTCCTTTGGTTCAAATACTCTTACTCCTTCTTCAGAGTAAAAACCAAAGTCCTTACAATGTCATGCAAAGCTTTGTGCAGGCTGCAGACACCTCCTACACTGTCTAATGTCATCTTCTACCTCCCCTCTCCTTCACTCCACAGAGGAATAGTGGCCTCTTTGTTGTCCAGAGAACATTGTCCCTCCTCAGGCTGAATTTGCTGTGCCCTCCTTGTGATCACACGATTTGATATTTCAATTTTTTGAGGCTTTTGCTCAAATATGACTTTCTCCATGAGACCTTCTCTGACCCTCTGTTTAAATTATAACCCTCCTATGACTTTTCTTGGCACTCACTGTACCCTTTCCAAAGTCCTTAAAACTATCTGACATATTGGATTTCACTTATTATGTATCTCTCTCCACAATAACTAAGATCCGTGAGAGAAAAGATTTTGTGTATTTTGTTTGCTGTTAAATCTGTAGTGCCTTGAACAGTGGCACATAGTAGGTATTACATAGATATTTGAAGACATAGAGGAGAAAAGGTGAGTGAAAAGTGCTAATAAGGCTAAAATGCACACCATGATACCATTACTGACTGTATTCTATTAGCAACCTGAGAAACCCATATACATTTGAAATGCAAATTGGAAACTTGATCTATAAATCTATGCATAAATGAACAGAGACTAAGCTCAAAGTAATTTTAAATAAAAAGGGCAGGAAGATCTCACAAACCCACATTTTTAATTATTAACAGGGCTAATTGAAAGTTTACAGAAGAATAAAGATATAAGATGAGCCACACAGATACCTCTAATATGAAGTGCTGCAAAAAGAGTAACTAATAAAGTTACTAACACAAAATGTCATATTCAGAAAAATCAAGATTACAATGTCGTGGCTTCATTGTTCCTGTCAACTGAGAAGTGTAGGAAACGAAGTAAAATGTAACCGGTGACACCAATGAACAGAGTGACAAGAAGACAGAGGAATAATAGCTCCACAGTAATGACTCATGCACATTTTAATTCATCTTTGCTTTTTACCAGTTTTACGCTAAAACCTGATGGAGAAAAATGAGGCAGTAAAGTGAAGCCACACAAGGCCTTTAGGAGCTTTTAACATGAACATCAGAGAAATCAAGTCAGAAAGAAGAGAGTGATCCTTAAAGAATTTTGAACAGTCATTCATTCCTCACAGTGCCAGAACCGGAAAGGAAGGCAAGCAAAAAAATGACCTGGGGTCGAGAAAAGATTTTTGAAGAAGCTTCATTTTCCCTAACACTCATAGATTTGCTTTTGAACTATCTTTCCTTGGCATCCCAACTAGCCAAACTTTGTGAACTCAGCTCTCTCACCAGATGGAGTGTTCTCAAGTTCCTCTCTAATACTATCTTCTCCAAGTGTAGTTGAAAAAGGAAAAAAAAAAAAAAAAAAAAAAAAAAAAAAAGCAAAAGCTCGGCAGAGAGAACCATTCTTTTTATTTTGGCAGTGATATGCAGCTCCTTGGCAGGAGGCACTGTTAGTTAACATTGTTAGCGCTTTGGAATTGTCTGACTTTTGTCATGTGTTTAAGCTGATTAGCCCCCTGGGTGACTTTGGCTTCCAAGGCAGCATTTCTTTTGACAGCTTGCTGAGGGTACAGATGTCTGGACAACAGATAAAGTTCTTAACCGTTATTTCTCATTTGATTTCCACTCAACTATTTTAATAGTGCCTGCAGACTTACAAACAGAAGGCGATGGTTTATAAGGTTTTAAGATGTTCACTTAGGGGCTAACTCACTATTGGCTATGGCAAATTTACATCAGGAGCAGAACTTGTGACTCCTCCTTCACTCTCTAACTCCTTACACATGTTGAACTTTGTAGATTGTATCTTTGTCATCTTAAATTAGCTAGAGCCATTTCATTTTCATTACTACTATCCTTTCCCCAGTTCTATTATTAATGTCTAAAAATGGAACTAGCTTTCTACCTCATTCCTCATAATAGGATCTCATTTTCAGCTTTATATTCCATTATTTCCTTTAATACGGCCAGTGTTCCATCCAAACTAAAATACTTTTTACTTCCCGGTTATGCCCATGAATTCTAGGCTCTGTGCCTTTGTTCATGATCTATCCTCCTGATATACTTTTACCTAATCCATTGCTCAAAATCAATGTTCTAGCCATTATTTTTTGAGAGACCCCAGATAATTTGTGGTTCTAGTACCAGAGCAGCTAGCAATCCAAAATTGAAGGGGAGCTAGATGTGGGTGTTTTTGGTGTGCCTTTCACTGGATAGATACTCCATTCACCTGGCAGATAGCCTAATGCCTGATTAGTTGTCCGACCTGTGATCCAGGGCCCCTCACACGGAAAACTTGATTATACTATCAGATGCCCTTGTAGCTCCTATCTGACCCATGTCCAGTTTACACTTGCCTGACCATTTCTCTGGCATTGCAAGCCCAACCTGCTGTTCTTTCTGGCATCCTGGATGAACATCTTGGCCTGGGGCAACCCCTAGTCCCTGAGATGGAAGGCACAAATGTCACATAGTACCACAATAGTAAACAAGTTCAAAGATTGTTACCTGTAGATCTGGGCAGGAAGGGTGAAATGAGTGCAGTTCTTTATCCCTGGGTCACGTGAGGTCAGAATGAATAGTCAGGCAGAGAAAGAGAGATGAGTACGTGGCAACTAGTAGTACATGTAAGGAAATATGGTGTGGGTCACTTCTAGTTCACAGATAGGCAAATGCCTGAATGGTCCATTTAAAGGAAGCAGTGAGAAGGCCGGAAGCCTAATCTGCCAGGCAGCAGAGATGCCTCTGAGGTTTTATCTCTGACCATTTGCATGAGCCATTTGCTTGTGGTATAAAACTAGAAGCTGTGACAAGGGTGACTGAGCCCTATATCTGGTATGAGAAAGGTAAACTCACATTCAAAGTGGATACTGAGGTATCATAAAATTATAAGAATTCAGTAAGTATCACTAGCCATTGTGATATATCTGACTTATCTTAATGATTCTACCATTTTTAACAAATAACTCCTAGGTGTGCTTTTCAAACACCTTAAATTATTCCAATATATAGTCTCCATAAAATCAACCTTATACTCTGCCAACAAAATTCATCTTCCTGGAAAACAAATGCTGATTGTCTATAAAATCATTCGAATAGGCTATGTTAAACTCCCTTTTTCCATAATGCTTGTGGTGGCTTCGTTTTCCTGATTGAGCAATGGCTGATACAATATGCAAATTTAAAAGCACATGTTCTTTGACCCTATTATTTTTCTTCTTCTTGTATTCCTTGTATCTATTATAAACAATATTAACCCACATACATGAAGAAAATGAATACATTAATCAATGTTTCATTGTAATAGGAAAAAGAAGATAACATTGAAATATCCATCAATAATGAGGTAGTACTATGCAACAATAAAAAATATGTCTATATCTATCAGTGACATTGAAAGTCTATGTGTCCACATCAGTCAATGACATTGAAAGTTTGTCAATACATGTTGTAAGTGAAAAATAGCGAATTTCCAAAAATATATACAGTGTGTGAAACAACACATAATAGAAACAAATGCATTGAAAAAAGTCTAGAATCATTTTCTATAAATTGTTACTTCTTGAGAAGGATGTGTGTTTGAGTGATGGGATGAAATAACTTTCTTTTTACTCACTTTACCAATGTATTGTTTAATTTTTTCAGAGACAATGCTTTCACGTGCTATGCACTTATTTTAAACAACATATAGAATGGCAAATACTGATCTCATAGTGGATTGCATAATGGTGACCTGATGTGTTACTATTTATGTTTATCTTTAGCTTCGTAACCACATCAGAGCAAACAGCTTGAGGAGTCTGTTAGAATGCTAATGTAATTTTTAAAATCATTGTCAAAAATAGAAAGGTATTCTCAAGCAGTGCTGGTCAGAGTCCTGAACAGGGTATAATCTTCAATTTAGGGTATCATGTTTAATGAGAGAAATTAATGACAACTGTGGCTCTGGAGCATAATCAGGGTATAGAATCCATGTGATAGTAAGCACTTTAAACACTGAGAATATTCACAATGAACCAGAAAAGAATATGTCATTTAGGAAGATGTTAGCTTGAAAGCAGCAGACTGCTTGCTTAAAAAAAAAAAAAAAAAAAAAGTCTAATATAACAAGATAGCCCATGATAAGCACTTTCAGGGTAACTCAGCCAGCTCTCTATGATTATCTTATGTTTTCTTCTCATAATTCCAAAATGACCTCGAGAATCATATGCTTTCATGGAAATACGAAAGGATGAGATGAAGGGTGGGAAACATCATTTGTCCTGCATCACTGGTTAGGTGTCATCAAGCACAACTTCCACCTACTGGTCAGTCTCTGTGGAGAGAAAATGGCCACACGGTGACACCATATGAACTAATAACCTCTAAAAGCCATTCCAACTCTAGCGGTGTCTCCACAAATGAACCTAATCCACATATGAAGCAACCATTCAGCACTGTTAGAGAAGTAGAGTACAACCAAATTAAAAAATAAAAATAAAATAAAGTACAAAACTTAAAGTCAGGTTATCTAGCTGGTTTAAAAAAAGAAAAAAGCAGGTTGTGTACAGGTTGTGTACAGTCATGGAATCTAAATATTATACCTATTTACTAAGCCACCTGTAATACCAGTGGTGTTCTATTCAAGGTAGGGAAAACATTAATCATTCCATATGGTTGCAAATGTCACTTAGAAAAAGGAAAATTGCTAAAGACTTTCCAGGTAAGTTTTTTGATATGCCAATCTAAATGTACTGTTATTATAACCTGAGATATAAAACATGTCCTCATGGGAAAAAAAAAAAAATTCTGTGCATTTTGTAAGAATACTTACCTAAAAAAATGGTAAATATGAAATGCAGTATTGCTAACTATTGTTACAATGCTGTACAGCAGATTGCTAGAACAAATTCATCTTGCTATTATTTTAAATTCTAATCTTTAACATTCAGTACCATTTTCTCAAATTCTGTTGTTTCTCTATGTGCTCAGTCAATTCCTTTCTGTCATCATCATCTACTGAGTTGCCTCACTATATGGAGCACTTCATTATTTTCAATTCATATTCACTGAGAAGATGGATTTAGGAGCCAGCTAGTGATTATACCAGAGTAATTTATAAAAGTCTTCTTAGAATTCATCCATTTTGCATGTGCTAGTGACCAGCCCACTGAGTTTTACATTACTCACTATTATTAAACCTTCAGGGATGTTTCACAAGGCTTCAGCCTTAATAACAATAAAAAGGCAGATGGAGGCATCTATTTATTACACCTCACCATCTAGTTTATTTACTAAGCAATAAGTACTGGCCATTACATTGACTCACTGTCCTTCACCATACCAGACTCCCAAGACTATCTAATCAGTTTCTTCATTATTTGCTTATTAATTTTAAATCCAATCATTAGATTTATGCTGCACTATTACCACTTCTTAAATGTAAAATGCTGTGTTTATTTATTTTAATATATAGGATCCTGTCATCTTGAAACATGGATTGTTTGACTTCTTCTCTTCCTATTTGGATGCACTTTGTTTCTTTCTCTTGCCTAATTGCTCTGACCAGAATTTCCAATACTACGTTGAATAGGAATGTTGATATATGCATTATCTATCACCTGTAAATTAACATACACTTTCTAACACATTCTTTATGAATTGACCAGCTTTCTGATTTAATTTAAAAAAATACATTTGTCCCTCAGACATTAACAGTAATCAACAGCTAGCCTATGACAATTGGCTTGACTTAAATGAAGTGTCTGAGTGATATATGGAGAATACATCGGAATGAAAACCATTTCTTCTATACCTAATTTAAAGCCTGCTAACAAAGTATGCTTCATATTATAATTTTAATTATATTTTAAAATTAAATGGATTTTATTCCATTTTACAGCCTTTATCCAAATTGCTATATTATTGAATATATCCTTATTCTTGAGTTTTCATTATGAAGTGAAGATTGGGTTCATGGCGTGCAATAATTTCTGATACCAACCACCCAGAATCAGGTCAAACTCTACAGGTTAAGAGAACAATTGCCCTTACTTCAGAACATTGCCCTTACTTCAGACACCAGATGCAAGTTTTGGGGTCCCCACGCCATTTTCACTTATAATCTGCAGCTACAAATTCAGGGGTTCCCACTACCCGCTTAGTTTCAATAATTCACTAGAACAACACAGAGAACTCAATAAAACACTATACTTAATGATTAAGGTTACACTATTGCAAAAGGATAGAAATCAGAACAAAGTACAGGGAGACATGCAGAGAGTGAGGTCTTAGAGGGTTCTAAACACAAAGCTTTTATTGTCTCCAGAGATGCATTACACATTTGGCACATGGAAGTGTGACAATATTCAGAGTATTGCCATCAAAGGAAGTTCACCTGAGCTTGGTTTTCAGATTTTTATTGGGATTTTATTACATAAGCATAACTGATTGAATCATTGACCACCTTGTTGAATTCAACCCCTACTGCCCTAACTTGCCCCAGATGTTAGGCTGGTAGCATGTGGCTCAAAGTCTCAACTCCCTAATCACGTGGTTGGGCTTTCTAGTATAGACAGCTCTTATCCGACTTCATCTCAATAGCATAAACTATCTAGGAGTCCACCCTGAATCATCTAATTGCCTAAACTATTACGTATTGTTCAGAAAGCACACCATGAATAACAAAGACATTCCTATCACTAAGGAAATTCTAAGAATCTAGAAATTACTATTCAACTGGGAACAAAATCCAACAAAATTTTTTATTACAAGGATTTGGAGGTTACTTCTCAGAAACCAGAGACAAAGTCCAGCCAAACTCTTGACAAGAAAGGGAAAAGAATTAAATACATATGTAGAAATGTTGCTATGCACATATTTCTCTATTTTACATGAAATCCAAAATTTCTTAGACTCACAGAAGAAAGTGTCCTCATAGTACACTAAATGTAGTAAAACAGACTTAATGTTCAACATGCATCAGTTTTTCTTCTGTTACCCATTTCCCAATAGTCAATAGCTCAGTTTCAAGTCATCCTCACAGGGTTAACAAAAATTCTGGACAGAAATATAGTTATACTTAAGCATCATCAGGCTGCATTTTAACCCACTTCCTTGTTGCTGAAAGTCACATAGACCCAGATGCCGATCATTTACTTTCCCATTGTTCCTATAGATAGAATTTCTGATGTTAGGGTCATAAGAATTTTGTTTAAGAATTTATTTGTATCCTCATTGTTCCTATAGATAGATTATCTAACAGAATATTAAGGCTTTTGTGTAAGAATTGCTTAAGATGTTTTTCAGATCCCAGATTTTAGCAAAACAGTTGACACCAGAAGAACCAAATCAGCATGAGAATACAGTTTATTTCCCTGTCTCATGACTTCACCCTGTAATCTTTGGCCAGTCAATAACTTTATACTTTGACCCACTCCAAAACCCTTAAAAACACTAGCCCCATACTCTTCAGAGAGATGGAGCTGAGATTTCCTCTTGTCTCTTTGTTCAGCGGCTCTATGACTAAACCTGTTTTCCTGCTGCAACTTGGTGTCTCAGTGTATTGACTTGCTGCACATATCAGGCAACATATCCATTATGTTTGCAAGTTGGAAAAAGAGGGTAAAAATAAAGGAAGTTTGTGTATAACATGAATTCATTAGCTGGAAAAGCAGCAGAGCAAGACAAAATATTAGCCCAGCATACATACACCTGCAAAGAGTTCCTTTCTACTGACTTAGTCAAATCTAGCTCTTCTCAGGACTTATGTTTTGATAAACCATGCAGGTTTTATTTACTGTAACAATAGACTATGTTTTAATCCTGATTATGGAACACACCTCTACCTTCTTTTTTTAGTTTTGATTTTTGTTCAACGTATTTTCTTCTGCCTTTATATAAACATTTGAAACATGCCTATCCTAGACATAATAACCCCTTTCTCCTGACAAAATAGTCCCCCCAAAACACCATCAAATAACTACAAAAACTGATCAAATACAAAATATATAGTTCATAAAAAATATATTTGTCTTTGTTTTTTCAGAAACATTATAGAGCTATGGTTTTTCATGCAACATGTTGTTCCCCAAAAGTACACCCTACAATTTGGAGAGAGCTATCAATAATTTTATGATCTGTATAATGAAAGCCATGGAGATGAGCTTATTTAGACAAATGCTCTTAATAGTTTAGCTGGGTGAACTAACAAGAGTGTTATTCTCTATAATTACAGGGATAGGAAAAACAAAAAGGCATCAAATAATTTATTTGCTGTTTCATGGAATATTCATATTTTGAAATAAACCAAAATACTTTAAGGTTTATACAACTCTATTATTAGACAACCTATAAAAAGTATTAAGAGTGAAGAAGGGCATATTAAAATGACTTTTCTATTGAAATACAGTCACTTTAAGAGAAATAACTCACAAATCTGCATAATTTTTCTTGAAAACTGAAACCCAACTTTTGAAAAAGTCAGCAAGATAAAGATTCTTATCTGAGTGACTATGAGACACATGATTCACACACACACACACACACACACACACACACCCCTTTGTCAGGCAAATGGAAATGCATTAATATAGGTCTTTAAGTTATACTTTGTATTTGCTAGTCATTACCAATTTAGATGCCTAAGGCCATTTCATTTACTGAATTATTTAAATAAATCCATTTTTAATAGTCATTTATGTTTGGGCCAAATCCCAAGCTGAAGTGATCCTCCACACTCTCCTTTTAGAATAATGACTTTCATCTACTACAAACAGGCTTGTTGGTGGCATATAATGAGAATAAGAATATATTAAATTCAGAAATATTTTTACTTCATGAACTCTCTATTTCACTTTTTTTTTTTTTTTTTTTTTTTTTTTGCTTTCTCATCCCCAAGTGAATCGTATGGCAATTTGTACATACTAATTAATAGAATATGATGGTTCCTTAATAAATTATACAATTTTGCTAAAGGAAGAAAATTTTGTAAATATGGTCAACATAACTGAAATTATAGAACCAAATATCTTTCAGGAGGGAAAAACTCATCATTCAAAATACACAGTGGCTAAAAGGAATTACGACTTTCCAAAGAGACACATTTTAGTTAGCATATGAAATTTAAGTTGGTGATTCTTATCTAACACAGGAGAATTTTAATCCATATTCAAAAGTGAATTTCACTTTCAAACACCCTTGTATATTCAACTCTTGCAAATTGTAACTGTTTTTTAAATGATCAAAAATATACTTCTTGAGAATTACCTAATGTGACATGCAACAATTACCTTTATATTAGGTTTTAATTAGTTTATAGCATTTTCTTCAAAATTATCAGTCATAAAGAAAAGCCTTCAGCAAACATTAAATGTGAAAATAGTTGCATTCACATTTACTCAGAAATATGGAAAAATAATTCATTTATGTTTTTCATTCATCTATATCCAGATGGTTTTCCTGACCCCATTTCCTATGTTGCTCTAAAGCAATATATCTGAATACTTCCTGATGTTTTATTTAATTTTTACAACACAAAGCTTTCAGTGGTGAACAAAGATAGGTAACTATCTAAAAGATATCACTGCATTTGCTTGCCAAAGTCATTTTTCAGAGGTGCTTTGTTGTTACAAATGATAGCCCATTGGAATACTATTCTCTTTTAATTAAAGAGTAGTCTGATTTCTGTGAGAGTTCATGATAAGCTTAAGTTAAATAAGACCATATTTCAAAACTTCATAGCTAAACTGGCAGAAAATATCTAAAATTCTAGAAGATTAACAATTGTGCCCAGGGTGAAGGGACCAATTTTGTGGACCCTAAAATTTATACAATCTGTGAGAGGTGGAGTTCTGAGAAAATACAATATAACAAATACATAATTAGGCCAAGGAAGGGGTCAATGAGGGTCCCTAAAACTATATTCTCTAGCTTTATGGTAAACTTACTCTGACCACCCATTAAAAACATAATTATTATGTTTGTTTTGAAACAGGTAAAATCACTGAATCTGTTAATATATTAAATCTTCTATCATATTTCAACAGAGAGAAAATTAAGAATTATAACCATTTCTAAGATGATAAATATGCTAAGTGCTGACAGAGACCATGTTGAAAAATAAAACTTTGTTATGAACCAAAAATCTCCAACTATCATCTCCTCCTTTCAAATCCTTCAGTAAGGGGAGACCAAATAGCAATTTTTCATTTTTGTTGTTGTTTCATTTTAAATCTAGTCAAGGAAATTAAAATCCACTAGTCCTTCCAAGTATCAGTAAGTCTATAATCATACAGCAAAATCTCAGGTAGGCCGGTGTGGTGGCTCACACGTGTAATCCCAGTATTTTGGGAGGCCAATGTGGGTGGATCATAAGGTCAAGAGTTTGAGACCAGCCTGCTCAATACGGTGAAACCCCATCTCTACTAAAAAATACAAAAATTAGCCAGGCGTGGTGGCGTGCACTGTTGCTACTCAGGAGGTTGAGGCAGGAGAATCATTTGAATCCAGGAAGCGGAGTTTGCAGTGAGCCAAGATCATACCACTGCACTCCAGCCTGTGCAACAGAGTGAGACTCTGTCCAAAAAAAAAAAAAAATCTGAGGTGACACAAATTTTGAAGTTGTAAAGAAAAAAAGGACTTGTCCTAGAGCTAATTAAACTTATAGTCAAATTATGATTCTGCTTTTTATTACCTCAATTACCTGGGATATAATTTAATCTTTGTTGAATTGAGTTGTCTCATCTGTAGAGCATGGAAACATAACCCCTACTTGAAAGTATGTTGTAAAAATTATAGATAATGTATATACAATTTTTGATAGGAGATTATGTAAACAGTAGTTTCTAACATAACTGTCTGTTGTAGTATCCTTTAACACTAACTGCCTATAGATAGTTTTACTTCAACCGTATATTCATGCACAAATGATCAAAGCAACTTCAAACACTAAAGATGACTTGCTCTTATGAGTGTTTTAGTAATGTGGATACATTGTGTGGGACTATGATTTTGTTCATGATTCAGATCAGTTTGGCTAAATGGGTTAATCTAAAAATCACATTCAAGTGAAAGTTAAAATTGTCCTTACATTTTTTCATATTCTAGAAGAAATCAGAGAGACTTGTGACTTCTGCTTAAGATGCAGAAGGCTTAAAAAACATTACTTCTACTCTTCAACAACAGTAAATTCACCACTTTACTGGGACCCATCAGAGAGTTCAGGTCAGAGCAAAAAACTAATCTGAAAATCTAAGGAGACAAATTCAAGGAGAAGAAAGATAAGAACACTTGCTTACTGTAGAGAGAACCTATCTGAAGCCAAAGAAAATGAAGAGAAGAATTCAGGTACAATTAGTAACCTATTCCTAAAGTCCAGGTGTGGGCAAGAATGAGAATATAGAATTTCTGGAAGCCACAGATACTAGGTGAATTCACACCAACACAAGTACTCTCCTCCAAAGACTTAAATGATGCTCACAAGAAACACTGGATAGGGATAACTCACAGTCTGAAAAGCTTTCCCCATAGTGTAAGTGCTCAGAAGGAAAACAGCAAAGTAGAAAAGACACAAAGTTCTCCCTGAACTCTTCTAACTCATCTACCCAATGGAAGACTTAGGGCAAGATAGTGTTTAGTGGCTACAGTTAGGGTGACAAAATCTTGTTGCCTTCAGGGTGTGGATGAATAACCTTTGCAGATGAGGAAGGGATATTAAAAAATTAATTCTCGGCCAGGCGCGGTGGCTCAAGCCTGTAATCCCAGCACTTTGGGAGTCCAAGACAGGTGGATCACGAGGTCAGGAGATCGAGACCATCCTGGCTAACAAGGTGAAACCCCGTCTCTACTAAAAAATACAAAAAACTAGCCGGGCGAAGTGGCGGGTGTCTGTAGTCCCAGCTACTCGGGAGGCTGAGGCAGGAGAATGGCATAAACCTGGGAGGCGGAACTTGCAGTGAGCCGAGATCCGGCCACTGCACTCCAGCCTGGGCGACAGAGCGAGACTCCATCTCAAAAAAAAAAAAAAAAAAAATTAATTAATTCTCTATTTCTGGGGCTATGTCATTCGGTCATACATCAGATATCTCAACAGGCTTTTTTCTTGTACAAATTGGCAAGATGATTTTAAAATTTATTTGTAAAGACAAATGGACTAAATTGGTCAAAAACAATTTTGAAGAAGTGCAGAGACCAGCTCAGTCATGGAGACCCTAACCCAGTAGTGCTAGAGGAATTAGAGACACACACACACATAAATATAGAGTGTGGATATACCTAATATGTACCAGTATGTTTGTTTTGAAACAGGTAAAATCAGGGAACTGACAGTCTTCAGAGCTGAGAGCCATGAATAGAGTTTTACCCACATATTTACTGACAGCAAGCCAGTGATAAGCGTTGTTGCTATAGATTATAAATTAATAAAATGGGAAACAAAGGGATGGGCTCTGGCTTGTAATCTGCAGCAGGAACATGTCTTTAAGACACAGATCGCTCATGCTATTGTTTGTTGTTCAGGAACGGCTTAAGAAGTTTTCCACACTGGGTGGGCCAGGTGTTCCTTACCCTCATTCTGGTAAACCAATAACCTTCAGAGTAGGCATCATAGCCATCACAAGCATGCCACAGTGCTGTAGAGATTTTGTTTCTGGCCAGATTTGGGGGCCTGTTCCTAACATGTCCCCCTTTTTGTTTTTACAAGACAATAAAAGCAAAAGAGGCTTTATCACTGTGAACTACTTCTCACAGGAGTTGGGATCTGCGACTGCAGACTATACAAAGACAAACAACACAGATTAATAGCACAACCATCATAGAAATCACAGAGCCTCCAAGTGTTTTTATCCATTTTAATGGGTTAATAGTTGCTAATCCATCTGCAGCTCCTTCAAGCACTCTGGTTCCTGGCATTAAGGTCAGGTGTGCCTGGGATACTTTAAATATTTTTTCTTTAAATTTTACAATATCCAAAGACAACTTTGTAGAGTGTTCTTCTAGATGCTTTTTTATTCTTTCCCAAAGTTTGATCTTATTAAGAGCCATTAATAGTTTCCACAAATCCTTATGTTTAGCTCCTAGAGCAGGCCATATCATTTGAGGATGAGGTGCCACTATACTGCCATGTTTCCAGATACTAGGAACTCTTGACATACTTCTTACCATTTCTACCATCTGACCATTTTATTCAGACCAGTGGCCATGGCACACAGACTGAGAGATGCAATTCAAGTTAAACATCCCCTTAGGGGACCAATCAATAATGATTCCATAGGAATCATTGCACAGCACCTCTGCCTGTTCTGCAATGCAATCTTCCCAAATAAGTATGTTCATTTATTATGACTAGGTCCAATACTGCTTACAAATAGGTTTTTGAGGGCAGTATGCCTCAATTATAGGAGGAGATTCATTATGGTAAATACTGAGACCAGAAAGCATGTATAACCCTGTCATAGAGTGATTACATCCAGGCACTATTGCCAGTCAAGATTGATAATAAGGTGGTAGGCAACTAGTGGTCTTTCCTAAACAGATAGGTGGATGCTCAAATCCTAAAGAAATAGTCATAACAGTTCCTTCCTTATATGGATGAGATGGACCTCTATCATCTGTAGGACCAAGCATTCAAAAGCTATCATTAGTGTATACCTCCACTGGGGGGTCCAGCCAAGTTACAGGCCGTAAAAGTGGTGGAAAAGGTAAATATGCCCAACAAGTATAATTGTTCTCTGTGTCAGCCCTTACTGAAGGAATACTCATGGCAATGGTGATCACCACTATCATAGCTATCATTAAATTACTCATTGTGACTGGTTGTCCTGGTTTCCTCAGGTTTTCTTCCGCCATCTCTGACATCTTCTTGATCTGTCCACAGTTAGGTGGCTGTGTTCGACAGGTGTTGCTCGTGGCATTTGGGGTCCTCCTCAGCATCAGTCTTGACATGGCTGCAACCAGCATGTACTCAGGTTCCTCTGAGAATCTCTTCTTCAGCATCTGGCTCATGATAAGGTTTCAGGTGTCTCAAAGGCACCCAGATTGGCTGCTGATAAGGTCCTGGAGAAACACAAGCATAACCTCTACCCCAAGTTATTATTTTACCTATTTCCCAATTTTTTGTTATCGGATCTCCCCACCAAATCAGTTGTTCTGTTTTTTTCTTTGCATCTGTTTTCTGTAGATGTTGTTCAACTGCTGATAGCATCTGGTCTTTAGTCAGGCTCAAAGAATTTAAAGTCAATAATGCTAGATTCAATTGCATATGTAGTGTTCCTTAGTCCCCGTTTCTCCCCTTTTGCTTTTGCAACTGCTGTTCCAGGGAGAGATTCATTTTTCCACTAAGGCTTGTCCTTGAGAATTTTATGGGATATCAGTAATGTGTTTAATATTCCATATAGAGAAAATGTAGCTACAGCTTAGTTAGTATAGCCTGGGGCACTGTCCTTTTTAATAGAAGCTGGAATGCCCATCACTGCAAAATGCTGCAAAAGGTGAAATTTAACACAGGCAGAAGTAACTGTCCTGATTGGCATGTAGCCCAGACAAAGTGAGAAAGGTGTCCACACATTTATGTACATAAGCTAGTCTCCCAAACGAAGGAACATGGGTGACATCCATTTGCCAAAGAGAATTAGGTTCCAATCCTCAAGGATTAACTCCTCCTCCAAAAGATGAGGAATGCACCATTTGGCAAGTTGAGCATCGCTGTATAACAACTTTAACTTCTTTTCAGGTAATGTTGTATTTGCGTTTGAGACCAGAGGCATTAACACGGGTTAAATTGTAAAAGTGTCTACCATTAGAAAATGGTTATCAAGAATACCCACAAAGGCAGCTAAATGGGTTTGCCAAGTAAGACTTACTGTATTTTTGCCTTCATGAGAGGGACAATAATTTTTCCAGGATCATATCCATATAATTTAACAATCTGAGTTTTCCCATTTCCTGTCATAGTAGCAATTTGATTCAAATAAGGACTGAAAGTCTGTGAATTAGTATGTGGAAGGAAGAGCCACTCTGCAAGATCTTGCTCTTGAACAATAACACCAGTAGGTGAATGCTGAGTTGAAAAAATGAGCAAATCTAGAGTCTTTTTTGGATCCATTCTATTTAGTTGAGCCTAATGCACTTGTTTCTCAATTAATTGTAACT
The DNA here is from genome assembly GCF_002776525.5 of Piliocolobus tephrosceles. Taxonomy (NCBI): domain Eukaryota; kingdom Metazoa; phylum Chordata; class Mammalia; order Primates; family Cercopithecidae; genus Piliocolobus; species Piliocolobus tephrosceles. The sequence continues at coordinate 120,182,799 of NC_045435.1, read as the reverse complement.
CTGCCTCAGTCTCCTTTGTTAACTGCTGAGGGCTAGTGAGACTAGGATCTCCTCTAAGGATAGCAAATAGATCACTCGTGGCATAAGTAGGAACGCCTAGAGCAGGTCGTATCCAATTAATGTCCCCTAGTAATTTTTGAAAGTCATTTAATGTTTTCAGTTGATCCCTCCATATGGTTACTTTCTGTGGCACTATTGTAGAGTCATTTACTAAGGTCCCTAATAGGAGAAAGGAGTAGTAGTCTGAATTTTGTCAGGAGGTATAATTAAACTGGTGCAAGAAATCGAATTTTGCAAGTGATCATAACATTGGAGTAATATTTCTCGAGTGAGGGCAGCACAAAGTCTATATATATATATATATCTTCCATATAATGAATAACATAAGAAAATTTTTTACAAGTAGGTTCAATTGCTTGCCCTACATAGGTCTGGCAAATTGTTGGACTATTTAACATGCCTTGTGGCAACGCGTCCCAGTGAAAACGCTTAGCAGGCTGTAGGTTGTTTACTGCAGGAATTGTAAATGCAAACTCTTCACAGTCTTGCTCAGCTAAGGGGATAGTAAAGAAACAGTCTTTTAAATCTATGACTATTAAAGGCCAATTTTTTGGAATCGTAGCAGGAGGAGGCAATCCTGGCTGAAATGCCCCCATCGGTTGTATAACTGAATTAATGGTTGTAAGATCTGTCAACATTCTGCATTTACCTGATTTTTTCTTAATAACAAAGACTGGAGAATTCCAGGGGGAATATGTTGGAGCTGTGTGTTCTTTTTCTAATGGTTCAGTAACTAAGTCCTCTAAAGCCTCCAGTTTCTCTTTACTTAGCGGCTATTTTTCTATCCAAATTGGCTTATCTGTTAACCATTTTAAAGGTATAGGTTCTGGAGGCTTAACAATGGTCACCATCAAAAATGATATCCTAAACCTTGGCGGGAACTTTGTCTTTCTGCTTGAAGCAGTTCCTTCAAACCTTGCAAATTTTTTTGTAGTCCCGAACCAGGGACATACCCCATTTCATGCATCATATGTTGACTTTGAGGGCTGTAAAATTGCTCTGGAATTAGAACTTGTGCTCTCCATTTTTGTAATAAATCTCTCCCCCATAAATTTATAGGTGCAGAAGTTACAATTGGTTGAATAGTCCCAGGTTGTCCATCGGGCCCTTCACAATGCAAAATATAACTACTTTGATATACTTCAGGGGCTTTACCAACTCCAACTATGTTAAATTGAGTAGGTTGAATTGACCACGCAGATGGCCAGTGCTGTAGAGAAATGATTGAAATGTTTGTTCCTGTATCTACCAAACCTTTAAATTTCTTTCTCTGAATAGTTATTTCACAGGTAGGACGTTTATCAGTAATTTGATTCACCCAATAAGCTGCTTTGCCTTATTTGTGCTTCCAAATCCTCCTGTTCAGTTTCACTTTTCCCCATTTCCACATACGGCACAATCAGAAGCTGTGCTACACGCTCTCCTGGCTCTGCTTTCCAGGGGACAGAAGTAGATATAACAATTTGAATTTCCCCATTGTAATCTGAATCAATGACTCCTGTATGTACTTGCACTCCTTTTAAATTTAAACTAGACCTACCTAGAATTAATCCTACCACCCCCGCTGGCAAGGGTCCACAGACTCCTCTTGGCACTTTTTGTGGGGGTTCCCCAGGCAGAAGGCTGACAGCTTTTGTGCAGCATAAATCTATTGTGGCACTACTGGCTGTGGTAGGACACAAGCCCGGGACGGGCCCCTCATGGTGTTTCCCGAAACTGGATTCCCATCTTCATCAAAGTTAGAGTGACACTGATTAGCTCAATGTTTTCCTTTTTTGCATTTTGGACATATTCCAGGCTCAGTAGTTTTCTTTCCCCCAGCACTTGGCAGCCTGACTTGCTGATTTTTTTTTACATTCTTTTTTAGTATGACCATGCTTCCCACAGTTAAAACAAGCTCCAGGAAACGGAGTATTTCCTTTACCCACGTTCAGTCCTGCCATGGCTTGTGCCAACAAAGTAGCATTATACAGATTACCTCCAATACCATCACAGGCCTTGATATAATCAACTAAATGCACTTTCCCTCTAAAAAGTGGCAGAGCAATCTGGCATTCGGGATTAGCATTATCAAAAGTTAGTAACTGCAACACCATATCCTGAGCAGCCGAATCTGCAATCACCTTTTTAAGAGACTCCTGTAACCGAGCTATAAAATCTGCATACGGTTCTTTTGGACCCTGCTTTACAGCACTAAAGGAAGGGTATTGCTCTCCTCCTGAAGCGATTTTGTCCTAAGCTCTAATGCACACTCCTCTAAGCTGTTCTACGGCATCACCCTGCATGACCACTTGTGCATCTAAATCAGCCCAGCTGCCAACACTCAAAAGTTGGTCTGCAGTTACATTAATTTGAGGTTGGGCCTGGGCATTGCAAGCAGCCTGAATGGAAGCTTCATCTGCCCACCAAATTTTAAATTGTTAGAAGTAAGCAAGAGTCAGGCAAGCTTGAGGTAAGAGCATCCCAGTCACTAGGAATCATCCAACTGGAAACAGCAACATTTTTTAACAGCCCCATTACCAAAGGAGAACCTGGTCCATATTGATTAATACCTTGTTTAAATTCTTTGAGTAATTTAAAAGGAAAAGGCTCAAATGTAGGTATATTATCTCCCTGTTGATCTGGGGGGGTGTATCCTAACAGGGAACTGCCAAGCCTCTGTATCCCCCTCTCATCTAGCTTGCTGATTTCCTGCCTGAATAGAACTGAAGGCAGTCACTCTAGGCGCTGCCTGAACAGTCACCAGGGCCACTACTTTTCACCCAGTGTTCTCTGGAAAAGAAAGATCTGGAGGGTAAGCCACTTTTTTTCTTCAAAATAATGATGGAGTGCAGAAGGGTAGGGATAAACCTCTCCCTCCTCTGCCGCTTCAGTTTTAGCTGGCAAACAAACCTGCTCTCTCACCTTTTCTGATACTTTGTTGTACTCTCCTTCCCCCTCATATCAGTGTGAAAAGGTTTCAAGGTGGAACCAACCAGAGCCCACATTTGTCCCACTGTTACCCTGAAGTTTCCAAGGTCTCCTTCTTACTCACCACGGGGATTTCTTAAGAGTACTCAGGTGTCCTCCAGCATAGTTCCACCTTCTCTAACCATTGCTCTGGTGACCCTTCGACCTGGGTTCGAGCCCCATGTATGGGCACCACTTGCTGAAACCATCTCAGACATGAAGACCCTAACCCAGCAATGCTAGAGGAATTAAAGACACACACACACAGAAATATAGAGTGAGGAGTGGGAATCAGGGGGCTGACAGCCTTCAGAGCTGACAGCCACGTACAGAGTTTTACCCACATATTTACTGACAGCAAGCCAGTGATAAGCATTGTTTCTACAGATTATAATTTAACTAAAATGGGAAACCAAGGGGTGGGCTCTGGCTTGTAATCTGCAGCAGGAACATGTCCTTAAGGCACAGATCACTCGTGCTATTGTTTGTGGTTCAGAAATGCCTTAAGTGTTTTTCCACCCTGGGTGGGCCAGATGTTCCTTGTCCTTATTCTGGTAAACCAACAACCTTCAGCATGGGCATCATAGTCATTGTGACTATGTCACGGTGCTGCAGAGACTTTTTTTATGGCCAGATTTGGGGGCCTGTTTATGGCCAGATTTAGGGATCTGTTCCCAACAAAAAAGGAAAAGTCTGAGGAATCATGCAAACTGATTCTTAGACTTATTTTTAATCTACAGTAAAGACAATTCTATGTTGTAAAAAGGATCCATCTATAGACCAATGAAAATGAATGACAAGTTCAGAAATAGACCTACACAAATATGTTTAATTGATTATCAATAAACACGTGAAGAAATTCAGTGAAAAGGGATTGTCTTTTCAACAAATGGTACTAAAAACAAATTGAATACCCATAGGAGAAACATAAATAACTTTTAATTATGCATTTGTAAAAAGAAAATAAAATTTCATAATTTTTCAAATTTATTATGCCAAGAGAAAAAGTTAAGCCTTGAAAACTGATTCACATAACATGGCCATTTTCCTTTGGTGCATGACTGTTGCTTCTTGACCTTTGTGTTGAGATGTTATGCACTATACAGGCTCCCTACTCTTTATTCAAACCCAGGTCAAATGGTAGAGATAGAGACCCTTGTGATGGTTACCTCTTTATAAGTTAAACAACTCCTTAGAGTATAATCGGTAGTAGTCAATCAAATCCTATGTATGTATGTTAGCGTTTATATGGGAAATCTAATTCTAATCAGCACTTCCATTTTTGCCCATGCAAATTGTTTTCATCTTTTCTCACACCGCAAGCACCTATCACCATTCTTTGGTGTAGCTCTGATCCCTGATGGCCACCTTCATACTTTGCACTTAAATGAACTGTTTTAACTGGATTCTGAGCCTTTTGATCATTTTAAATTGACACATTTTACCTTATATCAAAATTAAATAAAAATGGATTATAGACATGATGCATTAAAAAACTGATTGATAAATTGGACATCATCAACATTTAAGACATTGGCTCTTTAAAAGACAAGGATAAACAATAAAAAGAGAAGCCATAGAATAAAGAAAACATTTCAAACTACATAACCTACAAAAAACTTGTATCCAAAATATATTAAAAACTCCCAAGCCAATAATAAAAAAATGTAATATTTTAATAGATAATTTACCAAAGAATATATAAGAATGCAAACACTTAAATGATGCTCAATATAATTAGTGAGTAAGGAAATGCAATTAAATCCAAAGTGAAATAGCACTACACTTTTATTTTAATGGTGAGACTAAACTGGATATGAAGTGCTGGTGAGAACGCAGAGTCACTAGAATGCTCATATAATTCTGGAAGGAATATAAAACTGTACACCATTTTGCAAAACATTTTGGTAGTTCTTTTTGTTGAGACAGGGTCTCCTTCTATTGCCCAGGCCAGGCACTTTGCTCACTGCATTCTCCGTTTCCCGGGTTCAAGCAATTCTCCTGCCTCAGCCTCCTGAATAGTTGGGATTACAGGCGGCCGCCACCACGCCCAGCTAATTTTTGTATTTTTAGTAGATACAGGGTTGCACCATGTTGGCCAGGCTGGTGTTAAACTCCTAACTTCAAGCAATCTGCCCAATCCACCCTGCTCATTCTTTATAATGTTAAATATGCCCTCATCATATGACCCAAAAGTCTTACTCCTTGGTATTTACCCAAGTGAAATGAAAATCTATTTTCACACAAAAACCTATATATAATGGATGGTCTGAAGGACTAGTCAACAGGAAACCAGTTACATTAAGCAGCCAGGTCCAGGAGTCCTCATAATTCCAACAGGCCTGAGATCTTTCTCTGCTCCCCAGAGACACCCAGTGTCCTAGCCTGGGAAGGTCCTTCCACCTCCAAAAGGAGTACCAGCAGGAACCAGTGGGAGCCACAGTGGCAACAGGTAAACCAAGCAGAACAAAATAACCAGGCAATTTGAATTTGGTAATACAGCCCACAAAAGTAGGCCAGAATGTGCATGCTACACCTAAACAGGCTGACTGCCTGCCAAAATAAAGAATTTATATAAGAACCCAAATTATTGTCAATATCGTCAACATTATTGTCACCAATGTTGTTTGTGGTATTATACTGTAGTTTCATAAAATGTTATAATTAGGGGACACTAGATAAATTGTATACATGATCTCTCTGTATTATTTCTTACAAATATATGTGAATCTAAATTTATCTCAATTAAAATGCAAAACAAATACCCTATACATTAATGTATATATAGAAACGTGGGTTGTAATTGTTCCAAACTGGAGCAAACCTAGATGTTTCTCCACTGTAGAGTGAATTAAAATAATGTGGTACATCTATACAATGAAAAAACAATTAGCAATAAAGAGAAAAAAATACTAATATATGCAACAGCATTTTAAAATTTGAAATATATTATGCTGAGTGAAAGAAGCCAGACCCAAAAAGCTATGTATGTAATTCCACTTATATAACATCCTTTCAAAAGTAAAACTACAGATCAATAAAAACCAAAGCTGAGGATGGGGGCAGTGATTGATTATTAGAGGCACAGTAAAATTTGGAGGAATAGGAATGCAACTTTTGTGATATTTCGTTCTATATCTTGATTGTGGTTCCAGTTACATAAATTTACACTTTTTCAACACTTTTATAATTATAAAATAAAAATTGTGGATTTTTCTATATGTAAATTTACCTTAAATAAAAAGAAAAATAGAAAAGAGGTTATATTATTTTGCTTGCTGAATACTTAAGTCCCATTATTATCATAAAAAGTAGATTATTTTTCAGCTTTTTGACAGCATATAAAAACATTGAAACTGCAGTTCTAGCATTCTTTAATATCATTCACAACCTTGCCATTTCAGAATGTTACATTTTTTCATTTTTCCACCTACTGCCTATATATGTAATAATTCTATGACTGAATTCAACACACACTGTTTTTCCACCTACAAGTAAGTCTTTTCAGTAGGAACATATTCATAATAACCATTTTCCATCTGTACATTAACGTAGGTAGTTAAGATATAATTGGCTTAACCTTTCCTCATTGGTAGACATTTGGGCTATATTAATTTTGTTAGCATTATAAACAAAACTCCATTGAAAATCTGTTCTGTCACCCAGGCTGGAGCGCAGTGGCCCGATCTCAGCTCACTGCAAGCTCCGCCTCCCGAGTTTATGCCATTCTCCTGCCTCAGCCTCCCGAGTAGCTGGGACTACAGGCGCCCGCCACCTCGCCCGGCTAGTTTTTCTGTATTGTTTTTTTAGTAGAGACGTGATTTCACCGGGTTAGCCAGGATGGTCTCCATCTCCTGACCTCATGATCCGCCCTTCTTGGCCTCCCAACGTGCTGGGATTACAGGCTTGAGCCACCGCGCCCGGCCCACTGAACATCTTAATGCTCAGCCAATTTTTTTTTTTTTTTTTTTCCTCTTGGGGTAAATTTCAATATGCAGCATTATAGCAAAGGGGATAAATACTTTATTTTCCTTCATAAATACTACTCATGTTTTTCCAGAAAGATTTTTGCTTATGTTTCTGCTCACAATTGAAATTTTAACAATTTTTTATATCTTATATTTACTGGTAGATAAAAATGGTATATATAATATTTTAACTTAATATATGAGCAATAGGGTATTTTGTTTTAATTTCAATTTTTCTTTCATATTACTGATTATTTCAAAAGGGCATTTCCAATTTTATATCCATTTGAAGCATGGCCTATCCATGCCCTTTGTACATAGACAACTAAATAAAATGAAACTAGGGACCATGAGTTGTTCACAAGCAGCTAACATACTGGCTGCCATAGTGCTATAAACTCAAATATTTGTGGGAAGGGAGGAAGGAAGGAAGGAAGGAAGGAAGGAAGGAAGGAAGGAAGGAAGG